>NW_026623111.1:74116254-74419284 GCF_023065955.2 Ursus arctos | reverse complement strand
GGGATCGAGTCCCACATCAGGCTCCTCCGCTGGGAGCCTGCTTCTTCCTCTCCCACTCCCCCTGCTTGTGTTCCCTCTCTCACTGGCTGTCTCTCTCTCTCTGTCAAATAAATAAAAAAAAATCTTTAAAAAAAATGCTAATTCAAAGGGATTCATGTGCCCTGATGTTTATAGCAGCATTACATACAATAGCCAAATTACGGAAACAACCCATGTGTCCATTGACTGATGAATGCATAAAGATATGGTCTATATCTATATATCTATGTCTATGGCTATATCTATATATTTATCTATAATTAAATACTACTCAGCCATCAAAAAGAATGAAATCTTGCCATTTTCAACGACGTGGATGGAGCTAGAGAGTATCATGCTAAGCGAAATAAGTCAGTTGGAAAAAGACAAATACCATATGATTTCAGTCATATGTGGAATTTAAGAAACAAAACATATGAGCAAAAGGGGGAAAAAAAAAGAGAGGCAAACCAAGAAACAGACTGTTAAAGATAGAGAGCAAACTTGTGGTTACCAGAGGGGAGGTGGGCAGCGGGATGGATTAAACAGGTGATGGGATGAAGGAGCGCACTTGCTGTGACGAACACAGGGTGACGTATGGAAGTGTTGAAGCATTATATTGCACACCTGAGACTAATATTACACTGTATGTGAACTAACTGGAATTTAAATAAAAACTTTTATAAAAGGGAAAAAGGGAACAAAACTACAAACTGTAAGAGCACAAGCTAAGATTTGGGCCCAGGTTCCTGTTATTACTGCTTATTCTGGTTACACCTTAATAGTTACCACCTGAAAGTTGCTTACTCTCCAGAGAAGAAGAGGATACACTTGAAGGAACAAATAAGTAAAACACTAAAAGATACCAACAATTTTTTCACGGAGATTTCACAAGAGTTCAGACTTATAACAAGAAGTGTGGGGTTTTTTTAATTTTGTATTTTACTTTATTTATTTATTAATCTAGCCAAAAAGATAAGAGGGTAGGACATTAAAACGAACTATTGTTCTACATTGATTTTCTGGGGTTAGGGCAGAAAGACTTTGACTATCACTCATATGCCCAAAAAATATATACATTATAAAATATGAACAAAGCAAACATCTGTGCACACCGCGCATCCAAATAAATAGAAAATTGTCTAACATTTGATAGCTGTGTAAACAAATTTACCTTTTTCCTCACAGGAAACACTGTTCTGTTCTTCATGTTTATAATGCTTGTCATTTCCTTTCTTGTCACTAGTTTTGCTACATATATGTTACCCCTAAATATAAATTGTTTAGTTTTAGTGTAAACGATGCCATACTATGTGCATCTCTGTCACCTACTCTATCATCAACATTTAAATTTGTGAGGTTCATCCATTTTGAGATATATATTCCATTGTAGAATATACCACAATCTATTATTGAGTTGTCACCTTTGATTAATAAAGAACTTAGACCAACTGAGTGCAACCAAGGGAAAGAAGAATATAAAATGGATATTGGAAAAAGAAGTTACAAGTTTGGGCCTTTAATCAGTTGCAGAAATGGGGAGTGTAGGATTCATATTTCATCTCACCTTACCATGTATGAGTTATGTGTATATATAACTAAGTACATTTTTCTCCCTTTCTTCCTTCCCTCTGTTGTTTTATATGAATGATTGGTAGTGGTTAATTTTATAAATTTGGTACAGGATATCAATACATGATTGTGGATGAAACAAGTGGAGGGGAAATGTCCAAAACTGCACAGGGTATGAGGTTTACCCTACTTGCAAGTTAGCCTCATGGAGCTTCATGGATGTTCTTAACACTCCTGGGTCAACAATGGACAGTTTACTGTCACATCGATAGCAGTAGCTAGAAAATCGTCATTTGGTATATGTGCTTGTTCTCTGAGCCTCAATTTCTACAGGGAAGTCCAAAGAGGACCAGATAACATCTGTACGTGCAATGTGTTGTATTCCAGCAAAGGAATCTGAATCTTTCATAATGAGCAGAAAACACGCCCTTTGCTCCAGAAGAGACATTATATCTATCTTCAAAGGCTGTTCACTATTATAAACATTCTTGAAAAGAATAGACATTAGAGATTAGAGACAGTGTGCTAAATTCTGACCCCCACCTGTGGCATATGACGTAGGCATTAAGGTACCCCTGAGGAAGAATTATTAAGGTATATGTGGATATCTATATTCACTAAAAGCCTCTTGCCTGCTTAAGACATCAAAACACTTTAATTTAATAATGTCATTGTTAATAAAAAAATGTAGCCCAGAATCACGTTGCATTGGTTGTTGTATCTCTTTAGTCTCTTTTAATCTGAAACTACTCTCAACATTTCCTTGACGTTCATGACTTTGACATTTTTGAATAATATGGCCAGTTATTTTGTAGGTTATCCCATATAAAAAATGTTTCCTTATGATTAAATTCAATTATCTCTGGCAGAATTAGGACAAAAGTGATGCAATGGTCTGATTGGAAGAGAAGGCAAGAACAAGGGAAAGGTAAGAGGCAAGCATTCATTTTGTAAAATTTAGTGGGTAGAGAATATTTTCCCTGACAAAGAATTCTAGGTAAACTTCCACCCTTAGAATTTCTGAGATCTAGTTCTGACTTCTCTAGTTACTGACCATATGAACTTGGGCAAAGTATTAGATTTACATGGGATAGGCATTGTAAAATGGCAACTTCTGACATTCTCAAAGACATTACAAAGGTAACAGGTATGGAAAGTTCTTACAGCCAATATTGAACATAACATTTTTATAGGCAAAAAAGTCCCCCATTAGAGTCATAAATTATATAAAAACTCATTTCTAAAACCAGTAACAACTATAGCCAATATATGGTGCCTCCTTAGAAAATTTAGAACAAGGGGCGCCTGGGTGGCACAGCAGTTAAGCATCTGCCTTCGGCTCAGGGTGTGATCCTGGCCTCATGGGATCGAGGCCCACATCAGGCTCCTCCGCTATGAGCCTGCTTCTTCCTCTCCCACTGCCCCTGCTTGTGTTCCCTCTCTCGCTGGCTCTCTCTCTGTCGAATAAATAAATGAAATCTTTAAAAAAAAAATTTAGAACTGGACATTTAATGTTTATTAATTTTTCCTGCATATACATGCATGAATAATAAGCTTCATACTTAGCTTGTTGGTTTACTCAGAGAAAATGAGCAGACGTACATAGCTAAATTCCTACGCCCAGGAACATAAAATAGGTGTTATTGTCTCTTCTTTCAAAAGAAAAATAAAGGACTAAACACATGCAAAGTACAGGTAAAACACCATTGTTCTTATAATGCTCTCAGTCAGTCTCAAGCCTCTGTTTCATTGGCAACTGAAATATTTTTTTTAAAAGATTTTATTTATTTATTTGACAGAGATAGAGACAGCCAGCGAGAGAGGGAACACAAGCAGGAGGAGTGGGAGAAGAAGAAGCAGGCTCATAGCAGAGGAGCCTGATGTGGGGCTCGATCCCACAACACCAGGATCACACCCTGAGCCGGAGGCAGACGCTTAACCGCTGTGCTACCCAGGCGCCCCCGGCAACTGAAATATTTTAACCATTGAGAAGAGACTGAGCTAGGGTGTCTCGTAGGAATATGACTCTAGCTATAGAGTGGTAAAAATACTAACGTAAAAACGGTCAGCTCTCATAACATCTCCACTTGAGTAATGAAGAAAGCAGTATTTAATTGTCTAGAAGTTCTATAAGGCTGAACTACTGTTAGAAACCAGTAGAAATGAGCAACACGTATTTTTTAATGAGGTAGAGGAGAATGTTTTTTTTTTCTTTTAATGATTTTTTATTATATTATGTTAGTCACCATACAGTACATCCCCGGTTTCCGATGTAAGGCTCGATGATTCATTAGTTGTGTATAACACCCAGTGCACCATGCAATACGTGTCGTCCTTACTACCCATCACCGGTCTATCCCATTCCCCCACCCCTCTCCCCTCTGAGGTCCTCAGTTTGTTTCTCATAGTCCATAGTCTCTCATGTTTCATTCCCCCTTCTGATTACCCCCCCTTTCTTTATCCCTTTCTTCCCTTACTGATCATCCTAGTTCTTATGTTCCATAGATGAGAGAAATCATATGATAGTTGTCTTTCTCTGCTTGACTTATTTCACTCAGCATTAGCTCCTCCAGTGCCGTCCATGTTGTAGCAAATGTTGAGAACTCGTTCTTTCTGATAGCTGAGTAATATTCCATTGTATATATGGACCACAACTTCTTAATCCAGTCATCTGTTGAAGGGCATCTCGGCTCCTTCCACGATTTAGCTATTGTGGACATTGCTGCTATGAACATTGGGGTGCATATGGCCCTTCTCTTCACTACGTCTGTATCTTTGGGGTAAACACCCAGTAGTGCAATGGCTGGATCATAGGGTAGCTCAATTTTTAACTTTTTAAGGGACCTCCACACTGTTTTCCAGAGTGGCTGTACCAACTTGCATTCCCACCAACAATGTAGGAGGGATCCCCTTTCTCCACATCCTCTCCAACAATTGTTGTTTCTTGCCTTGTCTATTTTTGCCATTCTAACTGGCGTAAGGTGGTATCTCAGTGTGGTTTTGATTTGAATTTCCTTGATGGCTAATGATTTTGAACATTTTTTCATGTGTCTGTTAGCCATTTGTATGTCTTCATTGGAAAAGTGTCTGTTCATATCTTCTGCCCATTTTTTGATTTATTTGTTTCTCGTGTATTGAGTTTGAGAAGTTCTTTGTAGATCTTGGATACCAGTCCTTTATCTGTAGTGTCATTTGCAAATATCTTCTCCCATTCCGTGGGCTGCCTCTTAGTTTTTCTGACTGTTTCCTTGGCTGTGCAGAAACTTTTAATCTTGATGAAGTCCCATAAATTCATTTTATCTTTTGTTTCTCTTGCCTTTGGGGATGTGTCATGAAAAAGGTTGCTTTGGTGGATGTCGTAGAGGTTGCTGCCTATGTTCTCCTCTAGAATTTTGATGGATTCCTGTCTCACATCGAGGTCTTTCATCCATTCGGAGTTTATTTTTGTGTATGGTGTGAGATAGTGGTCAAGTTTCATTCTTTTGTATGTAGCTGTCCAATTTTCCCAGCACCATTTATTGAAGAGACTGTCTTTTTCCCACCGGATGTTTTTGCCTGCTTTATCAAATATTAGTTGCCCAAAGAGCCGAGGGTCCATTTCTGGGCTCTCTATTCTGTTCCATTGGTCTATGTGTCTGTTTTTGTGCCAGTACCATGCTGTCTTTGTGATCACAGCTTTGTAGTACAGCTCGAAATCCGGCATTGTGATGCCCCCAGCTTTGTTTTTCCTTTTCAACAGTTCCTTGGAGATTCGGGGCCTTTTCTGTTTCCATACAAATTTAAGGACTATTTGTTCCAGTTCTTTGAAAAATGTCCTCGGTATTTTGATCGGGATAGCATTGAAAGTGTAGATTGCTCTGGGTAGCATGGACATTTTAACTATGTTAATTCTTCCGATCCATGAGCATGGAATATCTTCCCATCTTTTTATGTCTTCCTCAATGTCTTTCAAGAGTGATTTATAGTTTCTAGAATATAGGTCCTTTACGTCTCTGGTTAAGTTAATTCCAAGGTAACGTATGGTTTTTGGTGCTATTGTAAATGGGATGGATTCCCTAATTTCTCTTTCTTCGGTCTCGTTATTCGTGTACAGAAATGCAACTGATTTCTGAGCATTGATTTTGTATCCCGCCACGTTACTGAATTGCTCTATAACTTCTAATAGTTTCGGAGTGGCTTCTTTTGGGTTTTCCATATAGAGTATCATGTCATCTGCGAAGAGAGACATTTTGACTTCTTCTTGCCGATTTGAATACCTTTGATCCCTTTTTGTCGTCTGATTGCTGTTGCAAGGACTTCTAGTACTATGTTGAATAATAGTGGCGAGAGTGGGCATCCTTGTCGAGTTCCTGATCTCAAGGGAAAGGCTTCCAGCTTTTCCCCATTGAGAATAATATTTGCAGTAGGCTTTTCATAGATGGCTTTTATGAGATTGAGAAATGTACCTTCTATTCCTACACTCTGAAGGGTTTTAATCAGGAAAGGATGCTGTATTTTGTCAAATGCTTTTTCGGCATCGATTGAGAGGATCATATGGTTCCTGAGTCTTTTCTTGTTGATATGATGTATCACGCTGATTGATTTGCGAATATTGAACCACGCTTGCATCCCAGGTATGAATCCCACTTGATCGTGATGGATAATCCTTTTAATGTACTGTTGGATTCTATTAGCAAGTATCTTGTTGAGGATTTTGGCGTCCATATTCATTAGGGAAATCGGTCTGTAATTCTCCTTTTTGAGGGGGTCTTTGCCTGGTTTGGGGATCAAGGTAATATTGGCCTCATAGAATGAGTTTGGTAGCTTTCCTTCTGTTTCTATTTTTTGAAATCGCTTTAGGAGAATAGGTATTATTTCTTCTTTGACTGTTTGGTAGAATTCCCCAGGAAAACCGTCCGGGCCTGGAGTTTTGTTATTTGGAAGGTTGTTTATCACTGACTCAATTTCTTCATAATTAATTGGCCTGTTTAAGGAATCATTTTCTTCCGGTTTCAATCTTGGTAGTTTATAGGTTTCCAGGAAGGATTCCATCTCTTCCAGATTGCTTAGTTTATTGGCATATAGCTGTTGATAAAAATTTCTAATAATCCTTCCAATTTCAATGGTGTTCGTCGTGACCTCTCCTTTTTCATTCATAATTTTAATAATCTGGGTCCTTTCTCTTTTCTTTTGGATAAGTGTTGCCAGTGGTCTGTCAATTTTATTGATTCTCTCCAAGAACAGCTTCTAGTCCTGTTGATCTGCTCTACTGTACTTCTGGTTTCTGCTTGATTGATTTCAGCTCTAATTTTGGTCAACTGCTTCCTCGTGCATGGATTAGGCCTGTCCCTCTGTTGCTGTTCCAGCTTCTTGAGGTGAGAATATAAAAACTGCATTTTAGATTTTTCTATTCTTTTGAGTGAGGCTGGGATGGCTATGTATTTCCCCCTTAGGACTGCCTTTGCAGTATCTCATAGGTTTTGGACTGTTGTATTTTCATTCTCATTGGTCTCCATAAATTGTTTAATTTGATTTTTGATTTCCTGGTTTATTGAGTCATTCCTGAGCAGGATGGTTCTTAGTCTCCAAGTGTTTGAGTTTCTTCCAAATTTTTCCTTGTGGTTGAGTTCCAATTTCAGAGCGTTGTGGTCTGAGAATATGCAGGGGATAATTTCAATCTTTTGATATCGGTTGAGACCTGTTTTGTGTCCCAGAACATGGTCTATTCTTGAGAATGTTCCATGGGCATTAGAATAGAATGAGTATTCTTTGGTTCTGGGGTGTAGTGTTCTATATATATCTATGAGGTCCAACTCGTCGAGTATGGCATTCAAAGCCTTTGATTCTTTGCTTAGTTTTTGCCAGGGTGTTCTATTTCTGATAGTGGAGTGTTGAGGTCCCCTACTATTAATGTATTTTTATTTATATGTCTCTTTATTCTGGTTAAGAGTTGGCTTGTGTATCTTGCTGCTCCCCTGTTGGGGGCATATATATTTATAATTGTCATATCCACTTGTTGAATACTTCCCTTAAGAATAATATAGTGCCCTTCTGTGTCTCTAACTATAGTCTGTAGTTTAAAATCCAATTTATCTGATATGAGAATTGCTACCCCAGCTTTCTTTTGAGGTCCATTTGCGTGAAAGATGGTACTCCATCCCCTTACTCTCAGTCTGAATGCATCTTTGGGTTCGAAATGAATCTCTTGTAGACAGCAAATGGATGGGTCATTTCTTTTTATCCAATCTGCAACCCTGTGGCATTTATGGGTGAATTTAAGCCATTAACATTAAGACTGAGTACTGAGAGATATGATTTTAATGATGCCATGTTGCCAGTAAAGTCTTTGTTTGTATTGGCTGTGACTTTCTGTTCTGTATCACTCTTGGGGCCTTTTTACTTTTATAGAACCCCCCGTAATATCTCCTGTAGGGCTGGTTTCATGGTTACGAAATTGGTTAGTGACTGGCGATTCTGAAATGTCTTTATTTCTCCATCAATTCTGAATGACAGCCTTGCTGGATAAAGGATCCTTGGCTGCATGTTTTTCTCTGAAAGAGCTTTAAATATGCTCCCCCAACCCTTTCTCTCATTCCAGGTCTGTGTAGACAGGTCTGACGTAATTCTGATGCCTTTGCCTTGGTACGTGAGAAATTTCTTTGCCCTGGCCGCTTTCAATACTGTATCCTTGGATCTCATATTTGCGAAATGCACTATGACATGACGTGGCGTAGGTTTGTCGTGGTTGAGCTTGGGAGGGGTCCTCTCTGCCTCTGGGATATGAATGTTTGTTTTCCTCGCTAGATTATGGAAGTTTTCAGCTACAATTTGTTCAAATATCTCTTCTAGACCTCTGTTTTTCTCCACCCCCTCGGGGATGCCGATGATTCTAACATTGGATCGTCTCATTGAGTCAGGAATCTCCCGTAACCTACATTCGTGGGCGTGGATTTTTTTAAGACCATCTTCTATTTTCATTTTTTCCTCTATTAACCCATCCTCCAATTCACTAACCCTTTCCTCTGCTTCTGTGACCCTGGCCGTCAGAGCCTCTAGTTTCGCCTGCATTTGGCTCATAGAATTTTTAATTTCTGTCAGATTCGCTCTCATTTCTGTCCTTAGGGATTCTATATTCTCAGTAACCTTTTCGTTAATAGTTTTTTCAATTCTACTCTTCATTTTGACCATCGTTACTCTGAATTCCATTTCTGATACTTTGGTTACATCCATATCCATTATTTCTGTGGCAGAGGCCACAGACTCACTGTCTTTTCTTTGCTGGGGGGGGGGGGCTTCTCCTTCTTGTCATTCTGATGAGGAGAGGTTGCGGGGTTGTCCAGAGCCCAAATTATTGACTGGGTCCCAGGCTGTGCCCCTTGTTTTACAGGGATCTTAGGGATGTGGGCTTCTTCTTTAAAGATTTTATTTATTTATTTATGTGGCAGCCAACCAGCGAGAGAGGGAACAGAAGCAGGGGAGTGGGAGAGGAGGAAGCAGGCTCCCAGCAGAGGAGCCCATTGAGGGACTCCTTTCCGGAACGCCGGGATCACGCCCTAAGCCAAAGACAGGTGCTCAATGACTGCGCCACCCAGGCACCCCGGGTTGTGGGCTTCTTGATTTTTCAGCCTGCCTTCTGGGGGAGGGGCCTGCCGCGCCGATACTCAGGCAACCCTGTTTGGGTAGAGTCTCCGCGTCGCCTGCGAGGGGGGATGGGGATGGGCACTCTCTGAGCCGGTATTTCCAGGCTTTTGTTCTCTGGCGGCTTTCCCTGGCGGTTTGCTGTGCCTCTTCCGAAAGTCAGAGCAGCAGCGGCCGAATTTCAGCCTCTGTCACAGAACAGAGGGATTGCGGCCCGTTCTCTACCAATGTTCTGGCCACTTTAACTCTGTTACTGTTGGTGCTGCTCAACCCTGCAGCGTCCGGGATGTGCGCCCCACACCCGGCGACCCAGCCCTCACTTCCAGGGCCGCCGCGTCTCTGTCCTTTGTGTTTCTAATGCCGCCAGCCACCGGCCGCCCCGCGCGCGCTCCGGAAGCTCCCGGTCTCAGTCTGGATCCAGTAAGCGCACCGGGATTCCAGTGTTCCGCAAGATGCCTGGTGGCGCCCGCACCCGGCTCACGGTTTCAGTCTGCTGTTTTGCGGGTGCCGACCATGAGCCCGCCCGCTCCCCCGTGCAAGTGGCTGCCGCTTCCCGGTGCCCGAACGCAGCGGCTCCCTCCCCCTTCCATTTATCTTCCGATATCTGTGCACGGTTTCATGGCTCCCCGCTCCGTACCTCAATACTCAGCGCTGGAGATGTTCATTTGTAGAGATCCAGATGTATCTTCCTGCATCTCAGGCTGGTTCCGTGGTTGTTTAGGCTGGTCTAGTACCTATCCAGCTCGACTCAGGGGACCGGCTGAAAAAGGTGTCTCCTACTCCTCCGCCATCTTAACTCCCCGAGGAGAATGTTTTTACCTTCCATAGAAAAATGTATTGATGTGAGTAAAATTCTCAACCACTAAACATCAGTTCTCAAAAACAAACACACACACAAACAACCCAAAACGACCCCATGCCCACCCCCAAAATACATGGAAATCTACTTGGGTGGAAATACCAAATCTGATGATATTGACTCATAAAGATAGAAATTTGAGTTATCACCTTTTCTCTGTAACTCTCCATGCACTCATTGCTGACAGATGGTAAAGCACTTTATGTTCTTAGGAGATATCCAGGGAAGAAGACTCTGTAATGCCTCTCAGGAATTTGTTCAGTTCTTTACAACCTTTACTGTCAGGAAACTATTCTTCATATTTAACCTAAATCCCACAAGCCAAAGTTTAGACCCATTTCCTTTGGTTCAGTCCTCAGTGGAGATGGAGAACAGCTGGTCACCATCTGCATAATATTTCTTTATAAATGAGAAGGCTGAGGTCATCCCACAGGCTCCTCTACTGGATAATGATCCCATTCATTTAACCTGTCCTCATATCGCCTATTTGCGAACTCTTTGTCATTTAAATTCATGCCTGTGACTTCTAAGTTTTTCATGTCATTCATAAATAGTGTATAAGACACTCTAATATTTGTACCGGAGTAGAGAATAATTTCTTTTTTTCTTCTACATCTCTGTCCATAAGATCTTGGTGTCATCTCCACTTTTAAGCAATATTATGTGTTTCGAAATAAGTCATTACCTGTGTTCTCTGCCATTACCATCTTTTTAGTTAAACCTCACGTTCTTGAATTCAATTACTATACTTTTTCTTCTGTATTTGGATCACTTTAGGAACATGAATCTTCAAGACAAATTCCATTTTTTCTGACTTAGAGAAATTATGTTACCATAGTGGCAAATATCTTATTATTTTAATTTGAAATTACCTGATTTTAATTTATATGCTTTATAGTCCATTAATGTGATCATCAAATGAAACATGAAAAAAAATCTACATTCAACATGAATTCTATAAAACATTTGGCTTCCAGGTTAATGTTGCCTTTGAGGACTGTGTTTTTTTCTTTTTCTAGAAAAATATTTCCATTGACAGTAACATTAGTTAGGCAGTCTTTGGAGAAAACACACATACATATTTTGTTTGGGGTATTGATCTGCATTGCTGTTGCACTGAGTTTGTTCCTCAAACATCATTTTCTTTGCCTTCTGCCGACAGACCAGAAATTGCTCTCTGTGAGCTTGTGCCACTGGCTTTAGTGTCTGCTGGCCTCTTCTGCAGCATTGTTTCGTTGAAGTGTCTGCTGGCCTCTTCTGCAGCATTGTTTCGTTGAAGTGTCACTGCTACTGTGTGCCATCCAACTGTGGCCACAACCTCTCTCCAATAAGACTTTTACCATAATCACAAAAAGCAGTATGTGCAGAAAGCTCATGTAGAGTCCAACTAGAAATTCTCTTGGTCTCGGGGTCATGAGTTCAAACCCCACCTTAGGTATAGAGATTACTTAAAAAAAATAAAAATTAAATTTAAAAAAATTAAGAAGAAACTGACTGAAAGAAGGGGCTGACTCTCATGCCAGACTATTTTCCTGGGGTCATGATTTCCATTTCTACAATATCCTATTCAAGTCAAGATAAATTATACCTATTCTAATCAGTTCTGTCACTCTGGTCTGCAAAAAAAGTTAGATAGGTCCCACAGGATATTACAAAGCCATGCTCCTTATTATTTTGTTGTTCCTTAAGTGTTTGCCAACAGATTTTCTAATGATTAAATATAGTTATTTGGAGGGAGGGGTTGTTGAACTTTTAAGTCTATAATTTCTAAGGGGAATTTGGAAGGAGGAGGCATTAAACTCCTAACTTTATAATTTCTAAATAGACCCTTTCATTTTTAAAAAGATAGGCATTTCATTGACTCTTACTGACAGAATTTACAGTTAACAAACAAATACTAAAGATTGACCTTAAAAAAAAACTAAGGCAGAGGCACCTGGGTGGCTCAGTTGGTTAAGCATCTGACTCTTGATTTTGGTTCAGGTCATGATCTCAGGGCCTATGTGGGGCTCCACACTTGGCAGGGCATCTGCTTGAGATTCTCTCTCTCCCTCTCCCTTTGCACCCCCCTCCACACACACTCCCTCCCTCCTTTCTCTCTCTCAAATAAATAACTCTTAAAAAAAATAAGCCAATAAGTCAATCCTTAATTTTTGTCTTTAAAAAATATATATAACCACACATTATGAAACTTTCCAGGGTAGTTCTCCATTCTTTCCCCAAAGCAGACTTACAGATAGTGTTCTATTTTAAGTTGGCCATGAATTAGGTAATAGTTCCTCATTGCTCTAAATTGCAAAATGGTCGCTATCTTTTATTGTTCATTCAGAACTACATTTCACAAAATAACTTAAAAATTTCCAAATTTAGGGGCATCTGGGTGGCTTAGTGGGTTAGGCATCTGACTCTTGATCATAACTCAGGTCTTGATCTCAGGGTTGTGAGTTCACTGAGCTCCATATGGGCATGGAGCCTACTTTAAAAAAAAGGTTTCCAAATTTAACACTGTTGAAGTTTTAAAAATTCAAACCATAAATTGAAGTTAAAATGTTCTCATTTAGACATGTCTCATTCTAATTTATAGTTCCCTTATGAAATTGGAAATCATTCTTATCAATGGTTTTAAAAACTTTTGCTTATATAATCCTTAAAGGATTTTTCATTCATTTATTCAGCAAATATTTTTGAGCATTTTCTATAGACAGGTGCTATTCCATGTTCTTGGGATATATTAGTAAAAAAAATAAACCAAGTTCTTGCCTTTGGGAGCTTACAGTCTTGAAACAGATAATAAACATAATAACTAAATCAAATGGTATGCTAGAAGGTGATATGTGTCATGGAAAAATGAAAAAGTAGAAGAGGAATTTAGAGAGGCAATGGGAGGTCAGCTCCTGAGGGGACCCTGCAGCCATTGTAAGGACTTTGGTTTTAATTCTGAGTATAAAAGATGGCACTGGATGGTTTTAAGCTGAGGAATAAGGTGATCTGAAATACATTTTTTTAGGGTCATTCTGGTTGCTTTGTTGAGAATAGACTGTACATAGGGTAGAAGTAGGCAGACCTCTAAGGAGGCTATTGAATAATTCAAGTAAGAAATGATAGTGTCTTGGAACAGGCTAGTAAGAAGTGATCTAGTTATGGATTTTATTGAAGGTGAGTCAAAACCTGAAGATTTCTAGGTGCTCTAGATGTGCAACATGAGAGAAAGAAAGGAGTAAAGGATAACTCAGGGCTTTCGATGTAAATAAAACATAAAATTTGTAGATAAGCCTGAAGTTCAGGAGAATGGACTGTGATGAAAATACATATATGAGAGGCAATATGGACAATGTTATTTAAGGAGTGGAATGAGATCGCAAAGAGAATGACTGTTGAGAAAAGTAAAGGATCAAGAATTGAGCCATGTGGTAGACCAATATTTTGAGGTTGGGTAAAGAGGAAGAAAGAGACACCAGTGAGGGAGGAGGAGCACCAAGAATGAAAATTTTTAGGTTGCTAGAGGGGAAGGTTGTGGGGGATGGGCAAACTGGGTGAAGGGGAGCGGGAGATACAGGCTTCCAGTTATGGAATGAATAAGTCACAGGAATAAAAAGCACAGCATAGGAAATACAGCCAATGATACTGTAATAGCATTGTATGGTGGCAAATGGTAGCTACACTTGTGGCGAGCACAGCCTAAGGTACGGAGAAGTTGAATCACTATGCGGTACACCTGAAACTAATGTAACAGTGTGTGTCAACTATACTCAAATAAGGGGTGCCTGGGTGGCTCAGTCGTTAAGCATCTGCCTTTGGCTCAGGGCGTGATCCCGGGGTCCTGGGATACACTCCTCCACTGGGAGCCTGCTTCTTCCTCTCCCACTCCCCCTGCTTGTGTTCCCTCTCTCTCTGGCTGTCTCTATCTCTGTCGAATAAATAAATAAAATCTTAAAAAAAAACAACTATACTCAAATAAAATTTCGTTTAAAAAAAAGACTACAACGCAAGAGAAAAAAGATAAAAGTTTGGAAGAAAAGTTACTTTTTTGGAAAAAAAACTGAAAAATTTTACATAACAATTTACATCAAGCAGTAAAGATTAATCAATTATATTAAATCCTGCTGATAGATCAAGTAAGCTGAAATGGGATTGATCATTGGATTTTGTAACTGTGAAAGTCATTAATGAATCTTATAAAAAACTTTTGGTGTAATGATAGGTGAAAGCCTAATTCTGTAGCAATTAATGGACTAAGAAGAGAGTGGAAGAAGAGGAATCAGGGAAAGCAGGTATAGACAACTATTTTGAGAAGTTTCTTTAGAATCGATAGGGAAAAAAAGAATGATAGTTTTCAGAATAAGTGTGGTTAAAAAAGAGTATTTTATTTTATTATTTATTTCTTTTAAGTAGGCTCTACGGGGCTTAAACGCACAACCTTGAGATCAAGACCTGAGTTGAGATCAAGAGTTGGACACTTAACCGACTGAAGTCACCCAGGTATCCCAAGAGGGTATTTTGAGATAGGAAAAATAATAACATATTTGGATACCGATAGGAAATATTTGGTACAGAGTGAAAAATTGAGAACATAGGAAGGGGTGGGATTGCTTTCAGTTTTTGAGTAGGGAGAGTTAGGATGGGATTTATGTCCAAGTGAAGAGGAATTGGCTTTCTTCCTAAACATGATAGTTAGCGATGCTGACAGGTGGGAAAGCAGAGTATATGGTTACACTTTTGGTGGGTGGACACCTGTGGGGGTGGAAGACTGGAGTCATCACAGTTACTGGAAATGACAAGGTGTATTCCATGATCCTAGAAGTTAATGGTGGAGGTAGGGTGAAGTACAAGATCACTGCAGAAGAGTTTAAAAACAAAGACAACAACAACTGAATTTGCTGACAGGATGAAATAAGGTGCTGTCACCTTTAGTATGCATTACTGATGCTCTCTGCTTTGTTCTCGTTGTGCTCTTCCTCAGATGAAAAGTATTTTTTTTTGCCTATAATTAGGGGATAGAAAAGAAATGACTATTAAACTAAAATAGTCGTCACTCTCGGTCTGCCTACTCTACAATATATCTAAATTAAGAACATTCCAACATGGGCCAAAGCACTCCATTTCTAGCAGCACACACAGGAGTATGTGTAAGACAGGAAAGATAGAAAGTTCTACTGTGGATTTATGATGCCCTGCTTAAATGAGGCTTCACTGACAGCAAATATTTTGAGGTTTTCCTATATTTGGCACTCTCAGAGATTTTCACACCCTGGCACAACGTACATAGTAGAATTTGGACGGCTGGACTGTTCACCTCACTTTTATACAGTGAAAGGGAAGGTGGGAGAAGAAAATTGG
This sequence comes from Ursus arctos, assembly GCF_023065955.2. Classification (NCBI taxonomy): domain Eukaryota; kingdom Metazoa; phylum Chordata; class Mammalia; order Carnivora; family Ursidae; genus Ursus; species Ursus arctos. The sequence goes on along the minus strand of NW_026623111.1, from coordinate 74,403,881 downwards.
CATGACTCCTTGAGGCAGATCAGTTTTAAGGAGAAATGCATATGAAAGTTGAGATTAAGGAAAATTGATTCCTTTAAAACTTTCCATGTTGACATCCCCTATGAAAAGTCTTTGTGTGTCCTAGTTTGCCAACTCCTGATAGAGATACTTAGAAATTAAAACAATCTGGTTCATTAACAGTCTGAGAAAGAATTTATCACAGCTCAACATATTCAAGATGAATATTTAGTTCAAGTAAAGCAGAGGGGAAATAAAACAAAAATAATTTGGAGCCCTCTAGAAAGGAAGGGACATTCTTTTTTTAAAGGAAAAACTGCATTGTCCTTAAGAGAACATTTCTATCTGGTGTCCATTCTGGAACCTTTATAACATTGGATGGCACTTGACTGGTTGGGACACTTGATCCAGGGATGGCAATAACTCACCTACCAGAGCAGGACAGACCCAAGGAAGCCCATCCCAACGACAGTGGTTGACAACACAGATTTAGTCTTGCAGGAAAGGCTGTATCCAGGGATTTCAACGGTCTTCAAATACCATTCAAACATACACCAACAAGGGCATTAGTACAGAGCACCTGGATATCCCAACAGGCTGATGGAGCCTATGACCGAGACTGAAGCAAGGCTAGTTAGAATCTGAGTTGTATAGATAATTGCCATTAGGGAAGAAGCTTATCCAGGGGTACCTGAGCCTCCTGTCAACAAAACCAACAATTTGTAACTTGACTGAACACTTACCTCTGTAGCTATTATCAAGATATGTAGTTCTATAAAAGAAAAGGTTGACAACTCCCACTGATAAATGGGGAACCTCTAGTGGAGACTATTGGCTTCAATTAAAACAAATTTGTGGACATCCTAGGACATCTCTGCTTTCAGCCAGACCACCTCCTCTGGTTATGTTCTGGTAATGGGCCTTATGCACATTGCACTTGAAAGTAACTGATGGAGAACAGAGAGTGGAAGAGTCACTATGAGTTCAGCAACTCTTTGACATTTTACTACTTTTAAGAGCATCTGCATAAATCTGAAAACTATTAATATGCATATTTACAAGATATTTTATTTATCCTGAAAAAGTTAGTGTTTGTTGTGCATAGAGACTCCTCACTTAGTTTCAAAACTAACTCCTATGGTCACGTGTGCTAGAGATCAAAAGTCATTGTTCTAATCCAGTTCCTTCCCATCTTCTTATTTTGTCTTGCTTCAAGGAAGCCACCTTCCCCAATGATCTATCTTGAAACATGTCATCTATAGTCAGGATTCTAAAACTGGGATTCTTGGGAGAATTATAAGGAAACCATCTCTACATGTCCTGAAATGTGGTCGTGAGGCAAGGCCTCCTTATAAACTTGATCTGAACTTTCCATTTTGGAAAAAAATACAATATGGAATTTATGAAAACATAATTCAATGAAATGTTTAAGTATCTGTGCATTAGAAAGTTTTGTCAAGAGTTCCAAAGAAAATTATAAAGATTACTCTGACACTGAGAGTACTCTCAAAAATCAGAAGATAAATTGGTTTGAATGGCATGATATATAGAAATAGATATTTCTTCTGTTAAAGCTGTAGTCTCATAAAGATGTTTTCCTTTATAGAAAAGAGTAAAGGTTATAAATAAAATAAGTTGGAGAAAAATGATTACCAGCATTTTCTCATCTTAAATCAAAGCCCCACCAGAGAGCTATAAGTATTTTTGTGTGATTTTCCGAGCATTGGTAAGAATGTTTGTGATTAAAAAATTCACTTCCAAATACTATTATGTATTTGTTTTGCCATATGTTTGAAACTAGGTTTCTAACGATTTCCCTGGATACACCAGTGTGCTCACAACAGTGCTTATTTCCAACGAAATACTGGAGAAATATTAGGAAAATAATAGTAAATGAAACAAATAAATGTGTGGTTTTTATATGTAGGCAGATTTCATACAAATTAAAGTGTTTGGTTTATTTTCCCTTTTTTAAAATCTTCAGAACAATTTCAATTGCAAAATTAAATGAAGGACATCAGATCATGTGTATTAGCATTAAGACATGGGTGGAAGTCCACAGAGTACTTAAGCTTAATTTACAAATAGTGCTTACACAGGAAAACCTGCCCTAGAGTGCTGAGGATGGAGATTCTCGTTTCCTTCCAGCTGCGGATTCTAAAACCTCTCTTATTCCTCCCCCTACACCCCTGCTCCTGTCCTTCCACTAGCCCAGATTTTTAAAAAAATTTTTAGCTTTATTTATTTATTTGAAAGGGGGGGTGGTCTCAAGCAGACTACCCACTGAGCACAGAGCCCCATACTGGGCTCGATCCCACAACCCTGAGATCACCATCCAATTGGAAATCAAGAATCAGATGCCTAACCAACTGAGCTGCCCAGGGACTCCCAGCCCAGGTTCTTCAGAGCTATGTTCCCAGTACTACACTCTACTGCAGTCTATGGCAGGAGATAGGTGAGGGCCCAGCAAAAGAGGCAACTCCTCTCATCCCCCTCCCTATTCCTCTAGTGGACTTGTCTCAGCTGCAGGCTGGCCAGGACTAATCTAAGATTTCCTGCCTCATCCAAAGTCCCTGTCCTATCCTCCAGGGTAACTTCCATGCTAACTTCAGTGGTGAAATGCTTAGATGGTGTTCCTTTCTAGAAAAAAAAAAAATGTTTGAGGAACATTTTGAATCTGAATTTGCCTTTGAAATAGAGATGCTCATACTTCGGTCCATTATGAACAGTACCTAAAATGTCCAATTATCACTAAAGCGGTCTTGTATTTCCTTACAGAGTGAAAATAAGTAAAAGAAAATAAATAAGAGGGAGAGAAGGAAGTCTTTATGGAACTAAACAAAACAAAAATGGGGGGGAGGGTGATTATTAAGATTGGGTTGGAATGGGTTAGAATGGGTTAGATGGGTTAGAATAATCACTTCAGATAAAATAAGGAATGGTTAAGTTCATTTGAGGATTATTTCCTCCCTCTCTCCCTTCCCTGCCTCAACAAATATTTATACAGATCTACTATACACCAGGAACTGTGCTCTATTTTAGGTTTACAATGTTAAAAGAGAAAGAATCGTCCTATACTGGTCAAGACAAAAATTTCAATAGCTCAACACAATAATGATTTAATTTTTGCTTGTATCAACGTCTGACTAGGTGCTTTAAATGTGCTGATTCAGGGCTCCTGGTCTCGTTGGAATCCACCCCTGGATACTCCATGTTTAACAGATTCATAGGCAAGGACAGCAAGGGAGAAAACGATGGCCCAGGATGCTTTGTGCCTAGGCCTGGAAGAGCTCTACTATTCCAAGAGTCAGAATCCAGTTGTGTACCTCTAATAGCAATTGCAAGGGAGGCTGAATAAAGTAATCTCCCCATATGAGCTGGAGGAGGAAATGACATTGCCGGGGACTAGCTAGTCTCTGCCATCTATGCCCAGGGAATTTGCAAGGATATAACCATAAAACAATGCAAAGGATAGTTTCTGGCACCTCGTACTGCTTTCTGTAACTATTTGTTGGAGGAAAAAGTGAATTCAGAGAGGAACCAGAGGATAGGGTGTGAGGATAGGTGAGATGAAAAGAGTGGGAATGGTGTAAAAAGCCGGATTGGTTTTCAGTGTTTTTCAATAGGGACTTTCTTAGAAATTTGGGTCAAACAATTCTTCATTGTTTTAACTCGTTTGCATCATAGGGCATTAGCTCCAGGGTGCTATAATAGTTACACTTACATTGCACTTACTATGAGCCAAGCATTGTTGATGAATGCTTTCTACGCATGTAACTCCCGTAATCTTCACAACCATCTTATGAGATAAACATTGCACTTGCTATAATAATGAGAAAACCGAGGCAGAGAAGTTAAGTAACTTGGCAGTCACCCTTCAGTCATTACGGTAATGAAAACACTCCCCTACATTTCCAAATGCTGAACGTGGCTAGAGTACTAACTTGGTTGACAACAACTAAATATAATTCCACTACCATCTGGCTTTCATTACTGCAGCCGAGTACTCAGTTGATGTGTATTTTAAGCTGATCTGGGAAGATCTTGCCTATGGTATTTTGAAATTTCACTACAGTATGATGAAAGAGGGTATTTCTTTTTATATATTCTTCACTGGACTCATTGGTCTTCTGAATCCTGAGGATTGATATCTTGTATCATTTCTGGACAATTTTCAGCCAATCTCTCTTTAAATTCCCTCCCCTATTCTCCACATTTTCTCTATGTGGAACTTCCATTAAACGTGTATAGAGATTTCTCCATCTTCTGTGTTCCTTATCTTTTTTTTTCATATCCTTGTGTCTCTGGTTTACATTTTTAAAAAAAGACTTTATTGTTAAGCAATCTCTGCACCCACCATGGGGCCCGAATTTACAACCCTGAGATCAAGAGTCCCACGCTCTTCTGACTGAGCCCATCAGGCACCCTCAGGTTTACATTTTTATAATTTCTTGAGTGCTACTACCTTCCAGTTTACTAATTATCTTTTCAGCCATTTCCAGTCTGCTATGGAGCCAAAATATTGAGTTTCTAATGTCAATATTATGTTTTTCGTTTTTTGAAATTAATCTTGGTACTTTTTACAAATTTGCTTATTCAACTGTATCTTTCATCATTCTTTCAATGAATTCTTTTATATCTTTAAATGTACTTATTTCAAATTCTCCTTTGTTATCAATTCTAAAAACTGCTGTTCTTAAAATGTGAATACAGTAGTTTGATTTCTATTGACTCTCACTTACAGTATCTTGTTTTCATGCATATTTACTAATTTTTTATTTTAAGCTGATTTTCCTCGGAACTTTATCTGTGCCATTTCTTTGACAACTAATTTTTTTTTTTTAAGATCTTCTTGATTTATTTGCCAGTGAGAGAGAGAACACAAGCAGAGGGAGTGGGAGAGGAAGAAGCAGGCTCCCAGCAGAGCAGGGACCCGATGTGGGGCTCGATCCCAGGACCCTGGGATCAGTCCCTGAGCCAAAGACAGACGCTTAACAACTGAGCCACCCAGGCGCTCCTCTTTGACAACTCATTTTAATTAGCTAGAGAGCACACACCTGGAATTGCTTTAAAGTGAATTTATGATCTGTTTTTGGGGGGAGGGGATACAAAGTTAGTGTGAATACAGACTTGAAATTAAGAATTATTAAAAGCTTTTTTCTTTTTTTTTTCAATCTTCCCAGAATGCAGCAGGTATCTCTCTATGTGAGATGGTTAATTTTTTCCTATTTCACTTAATAAGGATATTGTTCTTTAGTGACTTTACAGCCAAGGTCTGTACATATGCACAAGTCAGGGCCCCAGCTCTGTGGGTGGTCCATTAAAACACAATGCCTTCTTGTTGTTTGTAGCCTTTGAAGATTCCTTAATTCCTCTGCCAGCATTAATCAGCAATCCTTTCTGAAAAATATTTTGCCCAAATATTGTCTCATGAGGAAGGATTTCTCTGAACGCTAGACTGTGATATTTCCAGAAATAAAAGTTGAGGTTGGATATCTTATCGGGGACCAGATCTTAAAGTCTTTGCATACTGTACATTATCTGACTGCTTATGTGAACTGATGGATTACATGTGTTAGACAGTCACAAATGGAAAACCCATGAAAGGATCCACGCAAAAAATCAGTAAATAGAAAATTATTACAATGCAAGCACGGGCAGACGAAAGGAAATTACAAAGCTGACTTTTCTCTTGCCCTTCTTTGGCAGCTATGTTTGGAGGTAAAAAGTAAATGATAATCTAATTGGATACAAGACGAGGAGGTGGTCTAATAAAATTAGTCAATCACGAAGGACCTTTGAGACATGAATTTAAACCATGATAATTAGCAATAAGCTCCATGCTAAGATATAATTATATTTTAAGATATTAGATAATTATCGTAATACACTTGTGTAATTTCATATGGAGGAAATACATATTGTCATGCTTAATTTATTTATTTTTTTTACTGTTTAGGCATAGCTAGTTGTAAAAAAAACCTTGGAAACCAATGCTGTAATCAACTGCCTTTTTGTAGACAATAAAGAGCTACTGAAGTTTTTGAGCCAAAGAGTAACAAGATTATACTGCTGTTTAGAAAAATTAATCTAATTGTAAAATCCAGGATGGATCTGCAGGAGCAAGACTGGAGGCAGAAAGACTGGTCTCTAATGATCTAACTCAGTGATCAGGACAGCCTCCTCCTTCTGTGTCCCCAAATAGAGCTTAGCGGCAATTTCTATCAAACCTGAAAAGACTAATAGGCGGTTAAATTGGGATTAGCCTCTGCTGTGGTATGCCAGGGAGGTGGCTTCCTTAACTGTGCTTTTAAAATCATGACCCAACATAACTTATATAAAAATAAATTTACTGCGCTTCATGATCATGACCAAAAACAGTTGATCAACTCTTCAAAGAGATCAGCCTGACTAACTGAATATTAATTGCACTTTCAGATTACAATTGCTGTAGCCAGTGTCCTATGGTCCAGACTAAGAGAATGAAAGCAGAAAATGTAGTAAATTTTTGTTTGTTTCTGTATGTATGTTTCATATTCATCTGCAACATTTCCGATTCTTATTCCTTTTTTTGAGGAGATTCAAGTAGAGATGAGGACGAGTTTACCATGTTTGTCCTTACAGCACTGCAGTGAAGTAAATAAATACGTGTGTAACACCTCGGTGTTAGACCTTCTTGCACACGATGATGCTCCGTGCTCAGAGCAGCCCGCGAGAGATGTAGGTTGCGTTGCTGTGACAGCCACGGTGTTCAGAGACTGCGTGTGTTGCTAAGGATCCCTGTCTTTTCTCTGGAACAAAAGCTGTAATTGACAGAAGACTTAGAGTCGTAGTGATAAGAAAAAAGAAAGATACTAAAAGGAAATGCCTCTAGAATTGATTTAAAAAAAAAAAACAACTGAAGATAAAGGAGCCAGTGAAAGAGGGCTTGCCTTGACTAAGCCTGTTCAAAGGGGTCACAATGAGGGTGGTCACATTCTTGGTTAGTCATTAAGTATGTTGGAAGCCTAAAAATGAGCAAAAGCAAACACAACGAAGGAAATCAAAAGGATAATCTACTTTCCTGCGCGCGCGCGCGCACACACACACACACACGCACACACACACACACACACACGCAAACACACGTCAATGATTCTCAGTCAATTAAATACACCCAAATATGTAGATCTAAGGCATAAAGGTTAAGTGTCTGTTCTATAAAACAGTAAAGCTACAAAGTAAAACTTTCTGGACCACCCAGAAAATTAATGGTAAAAACAAAAGGAAAGTTTCAAGAGTCTAATAATGGCCCTTACTTTGGAAACCAAACTGAGTGCTGTATCTTTATATATTATAGATTATGTATTATACGTTTTATGTATTATAGCATTGCATTACTATACTTAATACAAGTATGATTTTTCTCCTAATTTCACCCATTAAGTGTTATGCCCTCTGAATGTTCCATGGGTGAATTTTCTTTATAGAGAACCAGAATCAAATGTTTTGATCCTTATTTCCTTCTAACATGTGAGCAGAAACCATATCTTATTTATATTTTTATCTCTAGAGTCTAGCACAGTGCCTGACACACAATGATTTTTCCTTTAATGAATTGTAACTTTCTCCATACAAATATTTCTCTCAGCCAAAATAATTATTCAATAGGTATTTTTTACTAATCAGTTCTTTATAAAAAATGAAATATCTTTGTCAAGGGTCTTTCTTGTTAAAGAGATCCTTTAAGGTCTGCGTGTACACCTGGGGAGAATAGAACCTAGCTAAATTCTGGCAGTTCATATGTGTGAAAGGAGGAGGGCTGGGGTGCTTATTCAGCTAAAACAATAATGATCTTCTGGGAAAAAAAAAAAAAACCATAGGGATATTTGAAAAAAGGAAAATAACAAAAGTCAGCATTAATATACACTGGTGATGGAAAAGCATTTTATTATCTTTCCTATTGTCATTATTCTTACTTTTCCTATAAGGAGACATAGTATCTGGAGTTAATCTTCATGCCTGAATTCTAGATCAGCCATTTTCTAATTTGTGATGTTGGGTAAGTTACTTATTCTTTCTGTGCTTTGATTCTCTCATATGTAAAATGGAGACTATAATAATACAACTCCCTGGGGTCATTGGGAGGATTAAATGAGAAAATACATTTGAAATAGCATGAAGATTGTCTGAAGGAGACTGTCAATAACTGTTAGTTGCTATTACTATTCCTGAGACAATGGGGTTTAGATAAACTCCCCAATGAGTATGTTATTCATTAGGATCAAATGTCAAGGAAAATTCTGAGAAAATTAGCACTTCACCATTAATGCAAATTGTTTTTTCAAGGACACTGAGAATATAACTTCAGAGCAATGCACAAAATTAACTTTTCCCCCAAGACAACTGTCTGCCCCACCATGCTCTGGACACAACTACACAATAGAACCTATGATTCTTTCTTTCCTTTAACTCTTCACATGTTCCTTGCCTCCTCTTTAAACTATGCACACCTGGAAGACAAGAACGGGCTCTGATTTGATTTACCTCTGAATTCCAGATTCTGTCTCCATTCCAGCCACTTTGTAAATGCTCGCTAGATTTTTAATGAATGGATGATTGACCATCATCACTCTTCTCTCCTTCTCTCGACTGTTCTCCTGAGCACCAGAGGCACAGAACCATATTATCAACAGGATGTTTGCACTTAGACATCCGCTGATCCTCCCAAGGGTAACCTCCTGGAATGCTCCTCGTCCCACATGTTTGACGTGGTGTCATGCAACAGACGAATATGGCATGTGTTTTCATCATATCACTGTTTCATTACTGTCTCTGGAATTTGCTTTCTTCTCTCCATTGCACATGTCCTCTGGTCCCTCCCCACTCCTGACTCTATACATTCTCCTGCCACAGCACTCTTTCTAAAATGCAAATCTAGTCACACACTTCCTTGTATAAAATCCCTCAATGTCATCCTTAAAAAGTTTGCTAAAAATCTTAATTCTTTAGTATGACATAGCAGGCGTTTACTCTTTTCTCCTCTCTCTCCAGACTCTGCTCTCGTACACTCCAGCTCACGCGGACGGCTGGGGTAGCTGCAGTCTCCGTACAGTTCTACTCTCCCAGATCTGGGATTTTTAAATATGCTGCTCTCCCTGCTGGGAGCATTCTTCCCTTCCCTTTACCTCATCAACTCTAAAGTCCTGTGTCATCTCCTTTGAGAAATGTTTTCTCCTCTCTCCCTTTGGATCCTATTCTCCATTTTGTGTGCATTTTCACACGTTCCCAGGTTTCAGCTGTCTTTTCCCTTCCGTGCACCCACCATTGAGTATGAATCCCTGAGAGCAGAGTGGTGGGAGCACTAAATGGGGAGTCGGAAGAGGGGGCTTCTATTCTCAGCCTTGCGGCCAGGTCACAGTATGAATGATGCCGGACCTCCATTTTTCTTTTCTTTCTTTTCTTTATTACAGTGCTCACATAGGTTACCTTTACATGGAAGCTTAACAATTCCATAGGGAACATTTTAAAAATAAACTTTCCATATCTCTTACTCTGTTGCTTTTCTGCAAAAGCTGAGTTCCATGTGACAGAGTCACTTTAGCAATCCTATTGACCGTTAGTCACAACTGACAGGGAGACCAAGACCCAGCCACTTGGAGCAAAGCGACAGAATTAGGAACATTCTTCTGCCCTCTGGCATATACTTTTTACTAACTAAAAGAAGTATCATAAGGGCCAAAAACAAAACAAAACAAAAACAGTCGAAAGTCTTATATGAGCATAGGGTGCAAAAGCACTGTGCAAAGCCAAGAGAGGAAATCTCTCAGGGTGTGCCTGCATTATAGTTTAGAGATAAAGAGCACCGCTTTTAAAGACAGGCTGCCTGGGTTCAAATCCTAACCCTTTCAATACTTAGCTGTGTGAATGTGGGCAAGTTCTGAGCCTCATTTTCCTTACTTATCAAATAGGGATAATAATAATAATAATACCCCATAATGGTGTTGTAAGGATTAAATAAGTTAATTTGTATGATGTGCTTATAAAATGACTGATGCCAGTAAGTTATGTAAACTATGAGTATTATGAAGAGGAAATACAAAACAGTTACTTAATCAGATCATAACTGTGTCCGCCGCACACGTCCACAGAACATGATGTTCTGAAGAATTCATCTATGTAATCAGAGATCGGTATTCGGTAACTGACTGAAAGATCAACACCATTATCAATGGTGGTGTTCTGCATAGCGTGCCCCTAATTATCTACAGGCATAAGCTACACTGGAGAAGATTACGAGATTTTAAAGAAAAGCAAAAACGCTTAAGATACGCATCACTGACTGAGAATCGAAACATTACTTTTGCAGCAAGCCCTTTGCACTTAACCGACTGAGCCACCCAGGCACTCCAAGCCCTTAGAACTGAGTAGGATAGTAATCGCTTTATATATGATCAGAAATAAACACACATTGAAATTAATAAAAAATACCTACAACAAACTGGAATTACAATAGATTGTTTATAACAGAAAATTGTTGAAATAAAAACAAAATCAACCAAAACTGTTAACAATGTAATCCTAGGCTTATTACAGAATAGTTTCCCAATCATGAAAAGATCTTGGAAAACAATGTCTTGAGTCTATGACAAATATAAACCTCGGTCAGTTTTACATGAAAAGCACACAGAAAAAAAAAAATCATACAGCCTTTTGGCTTAAGGATCCTACTTGAGATATCTGACAATAATGTTCCAGGTCATAGGACCATCAACTTTGTATTGAGCATTGATCCCAACGGACTCGAACTGAACATTCTTCAAGTTATGTACATAACTTGGCCTGAAGATGGACATTGAACCTTAACCAGTTTTCCACAGAAATATGTTTTGCAAGATTTGGGCATCAGATAAAACAGTCCAACATATTTCAATTATAAGCAGTCATACGGTATCTCTAGAGGAATGACTGCTTGGCAAACAGAAATATAAGTATTGAACACATATGCTAGAAAAGCAATAGGCATTTTCTTGGAGCTAGGGATATGACTTGATTCAAAACTGAGCTCAATTTGGACAATGTGTTTGCCTGTCTGTTTGTTTGTTTGTTTAAATGAATCAGTAAGGACATGAGCTATATTTTGTGTATCCAATATAAATGTTATCCTTCACAACCAAGCCAAATACACCCAGAAAGATTTTGGCAGGAACTTAAGAACCACTGGTATGGTAGTCACTCAAAACTTTAAACCAAATAACATATAATGAAAGTTCAAGCTCAATCTGAAAAATATTTTGAAGTTTGGTTTTATTCAGGACCAACCGCTTTTTTAAAATATTTTTTAGGGGTGCCTAGGTGGCTTAGTTGGTTAAGCAGCCAGCTCTTGATTTGGGCTCAGGTCATGAACTCAGGGTCCTGGCCCCGCCTTGGGCTCTGTGCTGGGTGGGGGAGGGGGGTCTACTGGAGGATCCTTCCTCTTTCTCCCTCCGCCCATCCCTCCACTCACATGCTCTCCCTCTGTCTCTCTAAAATAAATAAATCTTTATAAAATATTTTTTATTGTGGTAAAATATATGTAACCACTTTAGCCATTTTTTTAAAAAGATTTTTTTAAATTCATTTGAGAGAGAGAGAGTGTGGGAGGGCAGGAACAGGGGGGAGGGTCATTGGGAGAGGGAAAAGCAGACTCCCTGCTGAGCAGGGATTCCTGTCTTGGGGCTCGATCCCAGGATCTGGAGATCATGACCTGACACAAGCTGAAGGCAGATGCCTAACTGACTGAGCCACCCAGGCGCCAGCCATTTTTAAGGGTACAGCTCAGTGGTACAAGCACATTCGCATTGTTGCGCAGCCACCATCACCATTTCCAAAAATTTTTTATCATCCCAACAGATGAGTAGTTTCAGAATATACACAGGTTTGGCTTTTTAAAACATTGATCCCCTAAAAATGTCTTTTTGAAGAAATTTTTGATTACTTCCTAGTTTCTTAAAAGAATGTATATTTGAGTTTATCACATGAATTCGATTTGTTCAAATGCATGCTTTGCTCTTTCTGTGCTTTAATTCTCTGCTTGGGAGCACTAGAAAATAACCCTACTGGGCAAAAAATTTACCTTGGATTATATTTTCATTCCAGGTAAAGTAGTGTGAAAATTCATAGCGATTGCATTTATACACATGAATGATTAGTATTCTACTTTAGGAAATAATTTTTGGATCTGTTATCATGGTGGTTCTATTTTTTAAAGGTACATCTGAAGTCATTGAAAAAAGGAAAACACCGATAGTTTGATGCCTAGAATTCAGTCTCCATTTCTCTAACCAAGTTGGAAAACCATGTCTTTCCTTTCAGATGACCGCTGGTCTCCGACTATTATGGATAGGATAGAATTAATAGAGCTAATAATTCATGATTTCTTGGGTTTAGAGGAATGCTTTGTGCCTTGAGTTTAGTTGGGGCAAGCATTATAATTTCACTTATTGGACTGTAGAGTTGATTCTGAATCTAATTTAGGGGCTGGTTCACAGAGATTAAGAATTCTTAGGTGACGTGAATTGTAATAGCTACAGAGCTCAAGAACATCAAGAAAATGACATTCCACATCATTGCTACTTCCCAGAAACCCAACTGTGTAACTCTTGTGGGAAAGGATCTTGTCAATCATGTTCACCCTTATACCACTGATTTCTGGAATAGTGCCAGGTATAGAGAAGACACTCAAAAAATATTTTTAGAATTAAAGAGTAACCCCTATCCATCTATACAACACACACACACACAAACACACACACACATATCTTTGCTTCTACCAGCATGAAGGTACAAATGAGATCATGTTAACATTAACTGCTCAAATTTAACAGGCTCAAGGCCTTACCTGCCTAACTGATGGTTATTAGCCTTTCTCTCTCCAAATCTCCTGCAGTTTTTGTAGACATCTCCCAAATGTGTCTCAGTGAGTGTAAGAACAAGTCTGCTCCTGTTCTGCTGACCTAGCTTCCTTGTGCTGCTGCCTGTGGCCCACAGCAACTGGAGGGAGCGTGTCCTCGTTCTCACTGCTGTGGCTGAGCAGCGGGAGAATGTGAGCCTGATGCGGCCCCAGACAAGAGTGCTGGTCCTGATGTTCCTGTGCCTGAAAAATCCTCAGTAGAAAAAAATGCCATAGTGCATATTCAGTGCTCAGGGCATTGGAGCCATGCCACATCCCGTAAAGAAATAGGGAGAGGGGCGCCTGTGTGGCTCAGTTGGTTAAGCGTCTGCCTTCAGCTCAGGTCTTGATCTCAGGATCCTGGGATGGAGACTGCATTGGGCTCTCCCTCTCTCTGTGCCTGTCGCTCCCCCTGCTGTTCTCACTCTCTCTCCGTCAAATAAATAAATAAAATCTTTAAAAAGAGAGAAATAGGGAGAATCCTTCCCTCATCCCAATTCAATATTATACTTTGGACATAGGAAATCACATCACCAAGTCTGAAGTCAAAAGATAGAAATGAACAACTGTAAATCCACAATAAGTATGGGAAAAAATAATTCTATAGCATGTCTATAACACATATAAAGAGAACCTTGAAAATCAACAAGAAGAAAAGATGAAAAACCTAACAGGAAAAAAATGCAGGAAATTTACAAAGAATAAATATAAATGACAAAGAAACATAGGATGCTCACTTTATGTTCAACTTTATCTGTAATGAAAGACATGCTAATGTAAAGCACTGTGACATATTTTTTACCCATGAGATTAGAAAAGAATAAAATAATAATATTAACTCATATTAGCTACAGAATAAATTTGTGCCAACTTTCTGGATGTCAGTCTGGCAATGGGTATTATCATTTAAAAGGCACATAACCAATTACTCAGCAATTCTCCTTCCAGGAATTTATCCTAACAAAACAAAACAAAACAAAACAAAACAAAACAAAACAAAACAAAGGTTGTGCCAAGATCTATGTACAAAATATTTCCTATGGGTAAAAAAGAAAAAACGGCAAACGAATTGAAGAAAGCTCTTTGTTCGTAAGTACATGGCAGAGCTAAAGTAATCACTTCATCTGCAGCATATAATCACAGATTTTGCACAGTGACATAGTCAATCATATTTATCAGGAACGTAACACGTTTACCACCATCACCATGATGAATTTCTTTTTTGCCCTAAAAAATGTGCTTTTACTGTGAAACGTTAAAAAATATCTCTACAGGAAGGAGAAAATGAGATAGGAAAAGAAAGATAAAAGCAGAAAAAAATTGAAAAGAGAATGGTTATCAGGCAATTTCTTATAACACGCTTTCTGGGTTTCATGGTGGGCCTTTAAAAAGGTTGACTTTTCAGCATCTTACATCTAGATTGTGAATCTTAGCACCTAACACACTTCGTCAGGAATCTGTTTAGCAGATACGAAATGAATGGAAGGAAAAGATGAGCAGCATAATTGCTGTAGAGTATTTTTAAGCAGTTTCTAGTAAAGAGTGACCTGGAGTGGTCAGCCCAGGCTCATTATTCCGAGGGTCTCCCCAGTCGGGGGGAAAGCACAGGCTGCCATGTTGGAGGAACAGCTTCCCAGTTGCTAACGGGCTGTCAAGGCTAGAACACATTCAGGGACTTCATCTCCCCCCTTAACATCACCTGAGTTACACAGAGTGGCACAGCCCCTCTTCCATTTGCATATTATCTTCATGAAGCCTTTTAATGTGAAGATTTTTTCCCCTCTTTCCTGTTACTCTTGCTATACTTTTCATTTTATTTAACTAGCTAAAAATTGCTAGGTATGGCAGGTGGACAAAAGACAAACTGTAAGATCTTTCCTTCCAGATCTTCCCACAAATCCATGTTTCCACCCTTTCTACCCAATTCTCCACCACACACCTCAGCTCAACTCTCCTGAAGGATGGCTCTGCCCAACGATTCATATAGAGAAAACAGGAACCTTAAATCAGTATGTGAGCATGCAAATTGCTATTTGGACCACCCGACAAAGAAAAAAAGTTGGTAAAAAATTTTAAAAATATATTAAGCTAATACGTAAATGGATAGAAATCATATTAAGTACTTTGACCCCAGCTATTAGCCAGAACACAACATTGATCAGGGGACAATGAGTTCAGGACACATTAGGCACAGAGACAGTCTCAGAGGAAATGACTAACGGAAAAAAAGATAGGAAGCACTTGGTAAGATTGACTCACATTGTTCAGTATTTAATGTGTATTTCTAAGTTTGATTTTTTGTATTTGCAGTTTTAGGAACAAAATAATATTTGAAAGTATTTATACTAGCCTTTGGATTTCAAGCTGATTAGTCTAGTGAAACAATGAAGTAATAAGAGAAGTTCTAAGCTTGTAGGAAATGTTCCCCGACACTCCTTCCTTATCTGAAGAATCTTCCCTATGTGCCAAGTGGTTATACACCAAAACTTTGTGAAGCATTTTGGGGTAGTTGTAAAAGTATAGGCTTGTGATCAACAGAACTGAGTTTGAGCACTAGCACTGCAACCTAATAGCTGTATGACCGTGGGTAAACTTACTTCATCACTCTACGCCATCATTTTCTCATCTGTACAGCAGGTCTAATTATATCTGCATTACAGACATGCCGTGTGCATTAAACAGCTCCACAACTATCATTATCATGAAATAAGCATATCAAATATTTGAATTGAATGCAATTTTCTCACTTTATTTAAATTTTTATGGATATTATTTTCCAAAACTACCCATCTGTAAGAAAAATTTTCAATAAATAAAATACTCGATTTTATATCCCACACCCTACATGGTTTCTGTTTCCCCCAGATTCTCCCGCTCCTTTTCTTTTTAAGACTGAGGGATTAGGGATGTCTGGGTGGCTCAGTCAGTTAAGTGTCTGCCTTTGGCTCAGGCCATGATCCCACAGCCCTGGGATCGAGCCCCATATTGGGCTCCCTGCTCAGCAGGGAACCTGCTTCTCCTTCTGCCTGCACTCACCCTGCTTCTGTGCACTCTGTCTCTCAAATAAATAAATAAAATCTTTAAAAAAATAAAAAAGACTGAGGGCTGGGGGTTGAGAAGAGGTAGGGCTACCAGGGGTCTGAAGCTTTCTCTGCTGACTTTTAGATAATCCCCTTGTTTTCAGTCCTGAATCTCAAGTCCACTTTTATGGGTCTCAGAGCCCTGGTCTCCTGGGTTCCTCAGGGTTACTGAGATGGCATTTCCTTAGTGTATGTCCTCCTCGCCACTGTTAGAGAAACTTGGGTCATAACTTTGACTCCATGGGTTGGATCAACTGTCACTCCTCCATTTGCTTCCTGTCTGCCAAAATGTTTTTTGAAATGTGTCCTATACTCTTCACTTCTCCCCTTTCTCTTTGTCCTTGCTGACTATACCTTTTATGTACTTTTACTGTCTTTTCAGTGTGTTGAAACAACACGTAACGTGTTGTCAATATGCCATGCTTAACCAGCTGCTCTGGAAACAAAAAGTTGGGAAATTTAAACAATAGGATTTAAAACTAGGTATGAATAAAAAAAAAGATAAAGCAATTTTTAAAACTTCAGGGAAAGGATGTATAAGAATTGCAACTTTTCAGTTTCTAGAGATCAATCCATACATTTAATTTGAGCACTTCCATCATCTAACTCTGAAGATAATGCAGGAAGAAGACTGAACCTTTTTTTTAAAGCGCATTTTTTCAGGAGTTTTGCTATCCTTACTCTTTGAATTTGTAAACAGGGTTTAATAAACAGGATCCAAAGAATGAGAACTAAAACTAAACATTCAACTGGCTTAAGTTCAAACTTCACTTTTTGAAATTCAAAGGGTGTTAGAAGATGTCTTTGACTTTGATAAAAGATGCCTTTAATTTTTTTGAAAAGAATGTAATACTTCGCATTTGCTAAAACTGAAAAAAATGAGCCATGAACAGCAACTTACTCTGGGTGGCTAACACGCGTCAGAACAGCCTTTTGTTAGAGCCGTGTAGCTGAAGAGGCTTTGCTGTAGTCCAGAGCATTCTTATCTCTCCTCCGCTGTCTTAAAACAGGAAACAAGTAGAAATTTACAGTTGATGTATGACCACCACTACATCCAAAGAAATAAAATAAAAGGCAAAGATTTGATTTTTTTTAAAGATCTTATTTATTTGAGAGAGAGTGCAAGTGAGTACAAGGTGGGGTGAGGGCAGAGGGAGAGAGAGAAGTAGGCTCCCCGCTAAGCAGGGAACCCAATATGGGCCTGGATCCCAGGACCCTGAGATCAAACCTGAGCCAAAGGCAGAGGCTTAACTGACTGAGCCACCCAGGTGCCCCCAAAGACTTGATTTTCAACATTTACAAAAACATAGTAGCATTTTAACATGAAGTTTAACTCAATATAACATAAAATTTCATATAAATTTCTATTTATTTGCAGAAAAGCCCATCTTTCCAAATTGGGCCTAACAAAATGTCTGTAATGAGTAAGTCTCCATTAAGCTAAGATCTGCTCCTTAATCTGGCTTATTTTGGAAATTTGATTAGGTTACTCAATATTTCATGAACCATTAAAAAAAACAAAATATGAATTTATTAGAATATGCATTTGCCAAACAAGAAATACATTTGCCAAACATTAGTAAATCTTCTTTCAGGTGTTGACTCAAATTATAGAGAACTGGATCATTTTAACAAAAAGCATAATCAAAAAAAGGATAGATCTGCATGGAAAAGAGAGTACTTGTGCCTGTCTATTGAAGCATATTTTATCTTAGATAATGGTGGAAAATGTCTCACTTGTTTTTCTCTTTTCAGGTATTCTTACTAGACACCAAAATGCGTACACCATAAGAACAGATCTCTGTAGGAGACATCTCACAGTGCTGGGAGCAGTGTTCATTCCATGTTGGTTATGTGCGTGTTGAGTGATAATGTCATCTTAATTACTCCTTTATGTGTATATTTTTCACTTCTTGATTTAACAGAAGTATTTAATTGAGGCAGGTTGCTCTCTTTGAAAGAACATAGCACTTTGAGAGGAAATCAAAAGGATTTTGAGGAAGGAAGGGAATAGCCAAATGGCCAAAACACCCTAGCCAGCAATTATACAAAGATGCTGCGATCCAGCACTAGTGTATCTGACATTTATTACATAAGCCACAAGGACTGTGTTAATATGTAGGAAGCAATTCCTTTCAGAATCACATTTACACATCTTCTTTCAGTTGGTGTCCACAGATGACAAGTTAACCATTTATATAAATTCCTCCAAACCCCACACTGATGCTGATAAATCTGGATCTTTTCCCCAGCCGAAGGTGGTTCATTCCTAATTAAGGCCTGTAGCTTCCCATGAGCTATTGAAACTGCTGCCTCAACAAAATGTCCATAGTGCCAGAAAACATACCATCCTCAGCCTTCCTGGATTAAGTGGCAGCATTCTGGAAACGGCTGATATTTTCTCTCCATTTAGTGCCGGCTCATGAAGAACCAAAGTTCTTATATAGCAAAATTGTATCTTGGAGGCCAGAAAAATATATTTTAGCATAAGTTGGTTTATTGTTTTCTGGACCTTTTCGTTACCTTTGCTATAGATGAAAACTGCTTTTCATTTGCTTATAAAAACTAACTAATGAGTCATGGAACGCTACATCAAAAACTAATGATGTACTATACAGTGGCTAACTGAACATAATAAAAAAAACTGCTTTTTAAAAAAATATTCTTGTATAATTCTGTGCTCTAAGGTTGAAGCTTCATCTAATTTCTGTAAAATTTTCCTTGCATTAGAACTCTGTTTCCCTTATAGACATAGGCCAGCAGATGCTAGTTGTATTAGCAGAACCAAGATTTCTTGATTTCCTTTGTTCTAAGCAATTTCCTCTCTGCATTACAGACCAGTCTGAAAGAATTCTGCCAGAAATCTTACATGTTTGATAGAAGGCATGCAAAATCAATTTCTAGAATGAAAGGGTGAAAAAACCTGCTTAGGAGAAAGAATTTAGATCAGAAATTTACTTGACATATAGAGTTCGGCTAAAGGAAGTTGAATAATCCAAAAACCTGGTGTCAGCAAATGATAGAAGTCTGATAGACTGAGAAATATATGTATAAAAATATATATCACTGTAGTGATAGTGATATATATTTATGAGACAATCTAATCTGGTGATTAATAGCAAAAACTCTGAAGGTACACTAGCTGGCTCAAATATGGGCTCTCTGCTTGCTGGCTTTGAGACCTTGGCAAATTAAAACTCTGAGTGAGTACCAGGTACATGGTAGGTTCAGATCTTGGAGTCTGCTATCATTAATTCTTTATAGAGTCTTAGAAGTTTTTTGACATGTTCTTATTCTCCAGAATCTCCTCTAATTAGGAGTGCACTTGTTGTGATGAGCACCGGGTAATGTGTGGAAGTGTTGACTTCCATATACTGTACTATACATCTGAAACTAATATTACACTGGATGTTAACTGGAATTTAAATGAAAACTTAAAAAAAACACACCCAAATCTTTTTTCTAGATTTCATGAGAAAAACAGACTTTAGTTTAATATATTTTTAAAATATGTAAAAAATCCAAATATACAAATTATTTGAATAAATACATTTTAGTTGCCGGCTTCTCAATAAATTCTAGGAAGTTGCTTTAATCTTACAAAAAAATTCTCTCTAAGTTACACTTTTGTCTGCATTACTGTAGTACCTGTAAATAGTGAATCTATTCTGTGACCTGAGATTATCAGAGAAGGTCAGAGGATCTTTTTTTGTTGCCAGATGTGGGAACAGAGATAGTTTATGCCCTTGTAACTTTCAGTCCAGGAACTCTGTGTCCCTTTGGTCTTAGTTTTCACGTTAGAAAAGTGTTCAGGGGGAAATTATGTCATTGAATAATAGAGCGGAAAGAGACTTCAGAGGTCACTAGGCCAATTCTTTTATTTTCTAAGAATTGGGGTTTTGAGAGGAGATGAGATGCTTTTGGGTAACAGGACAGGGTAAAGGCAGAGGAGGATGTAGGTGTGCCTTCCTCCCACAGTGTATGTTGTAATGATATAGAGGGCACAGTAATTGATTCTGGAAAAATCTTAAAAAGCAAGTCAACTTACTCTGTTGTAATGTTTATTTCCCCCACTCTTGACAGAAGAATAAACATGAAAATTCATGAATAAGATTAAAATATTCAAGGAATTTTGCATCTGGAAATGCTTTCATGACATGCCCTGGGCAGTTACATAACCATACTCAAGCATATGCACACCACTTATGATGTTATTTTAGGGGCATTAAATGAGATAATACATGCCAAGCACTTTGCTTAATGCCTGGCTCACAGGAAACAGTTAAAAAAATATTAGCTATTTATATGACTATTATTTACTTACCTCTGGGAATCCTCTTTCAGCCAAAAGGCTAGGCAGAAAAATATTTACTGACCATCTTGGAGATAATTATTGTATGATTCTTCACAGTATCTGAAAAGTCAGGTAAGAATAGCATTATCCCTGTTGAAATCTGGGAAACAGACACTAAAGATTTGGAGGCACATTTCAAATACTCAAATAGGTTAGAAGCAAAAAGAGAAACATATTCTTCACTTCCTGACTGCTCCTTCCCAGGTTTAAATACTTTAGTTCCTGATGTTTTTAGTTTCTCAAATAACTTTCTCAAATAGCCCTGAAAAGGATATCAGGAAGCTGAGTAAGGAAGCTCTGTGGGTTTCTCCCGGAGACTTCTTTCTTTCTCCATCAGCAGAGCAGCTGGAAAAGTAGAAATGGGTATGTTTGAACACTTCCCCTTTACCAAAAAAAAAAAAAAAAAAAAAGAGGAACCGATATGTGGGCAACTTTTTAAGTATTACATTTATTTTTCCATTATTTTTTTTAGAAGATTTTATTGATTTATTTGAGAGAGAGAGAGCACAGAGGGACAGAGAGAGGGAGAAGCAGGCTCTCGCTGAGCAGGGAGTCTCACACAGGGCTCCATCCCAGGATCCCGACATCATGACATGAGCTTCAGGCAGTTGTTTGAGCCACCCAGGTGCCCCTATTTTTCTATTATTAAAGGAATCTGTAATAACTACTGATACTTACCAAGCAGTGACTCCACGTCAAGCAATGTACTAAATGATTTAAATACATTAACTTGTTTAATCCTTTCAACTCTGAGAAGTCAGAATGATTTTTATCATTGCCATTTCACAGATGAGGAAGCTGATGCCAGCAGAGGGTGTTGGTCTGCGGGAGGTTCCAGAGCTCAAAGCGGTAGCGTTGAGAGTCCAATTTCAGGTAAGCAGTCAGTCCAGGCTGGAAGTCTTCATCAGGACCTTAGATGACCACATGAGTGCGTTGGTTGGAAAATAAGAAAAACAAGAACAAATTGGGACTCTGCGTCAATGTTGTATCTTGAAAGGCAATTAGGAACTCTCTAATTAAATACCACGGGGTCAAGAGGGCTCCAATTCCGGAGCCGCCCGAGAAAAATGAAGGTATATTCAATTACGTTCTCACAGTCCTTCAAAAGCTTGTGGGGACATTATCATACAGACCGTCACGCTTATTCATGCTCTTTCTCACGCGCTCCAATCTGACGCACGGGGTGCACGTGAGGGGCACGCGCCGTACGCGACGTGAGGGGCACGCGGCGTGCGGAAAGCCGCGCTGGCCAGGAGAGAAGGCAGATGATGCGTGAGGGGCGTTCACGCTACCTTTCCCGCTCTACCGTCCCCACGTTCAAGCAGACCGTTGACTCAGCTCGTTTCATCGAGAGGGTGAAGCGGGGTAAAAGTGCAGGTTGTTTGGCATCTGCTTCTGTTTCTGGCTTTTAGCTCCAAGGCCTACCGACGGAGCCGGCAAGGACTGTTACGCGCTCAGTAATGCTCCCGAAACCTTATAAGGTTGTTGTTACTAATATTAAGAAGGCTCCATGAGGGGGGCGCCTGGGTGGCTCAGGGTCATGGTCTTGGGGTCCTGGGATCCGCCAGGATGGGGCTCCCTGCTCAGTGTGGAGCCTGCTTCTCCCTCTCCTCCCCACCTCTGCTCTCCCTCGGTATCTCTCTCTCTCTCTCTCTCTCTCAAATAAATAAATAAATAAAATCTTAAAAAAAAAAAAGAATGCTCTATGAGGGCAAGGATTTTTGTCTGTTTTTGTTTACTGCTTTACCTCTACTATTCAAAATAGTAGTACCTGGCAAAGATTAGGTACTCACTAAATATTTATTGTAGAATATATTCCCATCTAAAGGTGGAGGAACTGAAGCACAGAAACGTTAGTAACCTTCTCCAAGTCCCAGAGCGGTGGTAGACTGAGATAGCTTAAAGCCTGCCCACCTGGGCCGGGGAAGGGAGAAGCAAGAGGAGGGGCAATGTGTGGTTGTTCCTAAGAGCAGAGGGGCCTGGGACCATACTGTGCTGCCAGGGAGGTGGAAGAAATGGCTTGGAAGAAAGGGCTATTGGGTGGTGTGCCTTTGCAACTTTAGGCAGCATTATAAGTGACTAAATTGCCACATTTGGGCAAGAGAGTGGCAGAATGAGGATACTGCGGACGCAGCAGGGAGCCGTGCACACAAGGACAGTGGGCCACATCTAGGACAGCTGGTGTTGATGATGATGGAGAATCGAAGGGCCACTCCTCCTTAGTCAATGATTGGTTGCTTTGTCTTCCTCCAACCAATAAAAATGGGTTGTAAAACAGAGCATTGTTATAGAGAATGGGAAAAGTGCTATTTCTTGCGTATTTGATTTTTTTAAAACTGAAGCATACTTAATATAGGGAAAGAATATTAAATATGCCATCAGAAGACGTAAGTGTTGATCTTAGCTTATCCCGCCCCAAATCCCTAGGCAATTTATCTAATTTCCCTATGTCTGTTTCCTCATCTATAAAATAGGGGTTAAAAGTGATTGAGGTGAGGGCAAAAAAGATTTTTTCAAAATGTAAGTTAAAACTCAGTGAAAGATAAATATAATATGCTAATTTTGTAGAGCTCCTATTTCATTTGCACTTAATTTTGACTTACATAGATTTTTTTGGTGAATAAGGGTCTGTATTTGTATCCTAATTAAACTTTTAAACAGACTAATATTTATATTTTTTTCGTTTCTTATGCTTATAATCAATGGATGTAAATATATTTTTTAAAGTGCATGCGCATAGGAACTATTACATGTTGATAGGTTGCTATTGCTGCCTGTGAGGGTAATTGTCTGGAAGTTGAAAGCCAGCCTGTCATTAAAATGTTTCATGGACAATCTGTGGGTCCAACAATGCACAGGTAGGTATTTTGCTAGATCTTTTCACTGAGCTGTCCCAATACTACAGCTGGAATTAATTGGAGTGAAAAAAAATAAATTTCTGAAACAATTAGGCATTTGTTACAAATCTGTATAAGGATTCTCAACAAGGTTTGTTAGAATCTTGCACTCCAGGTTTGCTTTAAACAATATGGCTCTTCTGAGAAAAGGAACGTAAACGAAATATACTAACAGCAATGAGAACTTAAGGAGTCCTTGTAAAAATGTGATTTGTGGGGAAATATAAATTGGGATCATTCATTCAGCAAAGATATATTAGTGCCTATGATGTGCCTGACATTCCTTCCCGTCATGAGGGCAACACAATAAACTGAACAATGAACTGCCTGCATTTAGGGCACTCACGTTCTGCTGGGGGAGGGTGAAAACAAGAAAACACACTATGTTGTCAGACACAGTAAAGAAGAAACACACAGCAGGTGAAGGATGAGACTGTTGGAGGAGGGTCCTGGTGAGGACGTGGTCAGCCAAGCATTCTCCAAGGAGATGTAATGAATTGAGGAAGCCAGCCACGTGCATATCTGAAAAGAAGGCTTACTTGTGTTCACTTTCTCTCATTCTCCAGGAGCCTACGGTATAAAGTTTTAAACATAGTTTTAAACATATGGCATGTAGCCATAGGCACACATCAGCACCTGTAACTCTGATTTTACCAACTGAATGCAAATGTGTTAGGTTACTTACAGAGATCCTATAAAATGCCAAGAATAACCAGAAGTCTTTGCAGGATTGGACTGTTTGGCAGGCATATTTCATCTAAGAAATGAAGGAAGAGACTTAGGTGGAAGTAAGTCCCTTCGTTTCTCATTGGTTTGTGACTGTCACTTACTCATCATATAAACCCAAGAAGCAGTCACTTATGAGAGCATAGAGGATACTAGAGACTGCACGGGGACATAGCACAAGTAAGTGATAAGATTGAACTCTACAAAGATGAGAAATGAGATAGTGTTCTTTCTTCATCTTAGTGTTTATTACTGTGATATTCTGTGTGTGACTGAGCAATGGATACCTATTTTCACCGTGCCACTCCTTCAGCTCTCATTCAGAGCCTTTCTGTTAGTGGCCAGGTAGAAATCAAACAGGAGTTTCTTTTTTCTTTTTTCTTTTCTTTTTTCTTTTTTTTTTTTTTTTGAGGGTAGGTGGAGGGGCAGAGGGAAAGGGAAAGAGTCTTAAGCAGGCTCCATGCTGGGCCCAGTGTAGGGCTCAATCCCACGACCCTGAGATCATGACTTGAGCCGAAATTAAGAGTTGGACGCTTAACTGACTGAGCCACGCAGGCGCCCCCAAATCAAACATTTGTTTCTAAGAGACATGTAGGTGCTGAAGATTTTGAAGGATTTTACGAGATTTTTAAAGATCCTTTAAGTAGATTTTAACATAAGAAATGCAGTCAGTACTGAAGGGAAAATTCTGTTCTTCCAGAATTTTCCCCACTGTTTTCGATGTGTGAAGCAGTAGAGAAGTTCTTTTCTTTTTCTTTCCTCCTTTCTCTCTCTCCTCCTTTCTCTCTCCCTTTCTTTCTTTCTTTCTTTCTTCCTTCCTTTCTTTCTTTCTTTCTTTCTTTCTTTCTTTCTTTCTTTCTTTCCTGTTTAGGTATTTTCTTTTAATTTTATTTATTTATTTGAGAGAGAGAGACAGCCAGCGAGAGAGGGAACACAAGCAGGGGGAGTGGGAGACGAAGAAGCAGGCTCCTAGAGGAGGAGCCTGATGTGGGGCTCGATCCCAGAATGCCCGGAACCACGCCCTGAACTGAAGGCAGACGCTTAAGGACTGCACCACCCAGGTGCCCCTGTTTAGGTATTTTCTTTGTAATATTTTCTATCACTTTAAGGCTCATTTTGTTGAAGCATCTCCATGTTTTGCCAAGAATTGTGTTCTATCATCATTTGGTTTCAAAGGTAATTTAAGGCATTTGCCCCAGGCTAAGAATTTGAGCTCTCAGCTCCCAAAGGATATTTCAATTATTCCTCTTGCTTTGGCTTTAATGTGAGGCAACTATTTAAAATGATATTTAGTTGGTCTTTGGTGGGAAAAGAGAGATCCTGGCTTGCCAATGCAAAATTAAACATTCGAGGTTTGATTGAAATCAATATTTTACTCAGTTAACAAAAATGCTTATATTTCTCTATTGTCCTACAATTCAACTCCAACCTGGTAATTTTTCCAGAACCGAACTAGACATGTTCAGGGACCTGTGAAGGAGGGAAAGCAACATTCCTTACCACCAACTGTTAGTGGGTAATGCAGTGTGTTATTTAATGTCATATTGTGCAAGAAGTTCTTATGTAGACAATAGCAGCTCATGTGATTTCTCTCTAAATCCAATTTTTACATTTCAACACACTACAGTGTCTATGATGGGATCACAAACATTACGCTCTATGCCGGTACATTTTTCGTCAGTTCGGTACTGGTCAAGTTGAGATAGAGCAAAGAACTGTCGGCAAATTCACATGTAATCTTTGTTTTTATATTTCAGACTCAGAGGTTATTGCATTACTACTAGGCATATATAAAACTATCTGGAATTCTTGAGTATGTTTGATGTTCCTTTTATTTAAGAGTAAGAGCTCATGTAGCTCAACGCTTTTATGAGTAAAGTCAAGGTAAATAGTGTTTAGGTTTTGAAGCAACTTGTAAAATGGTTAATACTTAATTCCTTATTTGTAAGTTTTTCTATCCATCAAAATTACTCCAAAAATTCAACTCCTTTTTTCAGTTACTTGCTGAAATCTTGCAGGTATGTAACATAGTAAATGAATAATTGCCTCCTTTTTTTTGTTTGTTATCTCCTTTCTGGCACAGACATTAACATTTTTGATACTGTTTTACTGTGCGCTTACAGCAACATACAGATTAGAACATCAGCTCAGTTAAAATGAAATGGTTTTATTATAGCTTGTATTTTATCAATGACTGCATTACAGTTGCCCCTGGGGTTGAATGCTCCCGTGTTTTGTGGTCGCTAATCAGTTGAAATGTACCAGTGTTACATTAAGGAAAAAGAGCTACAAACCAGGAGAAAGAAAGGAGCTCCCCAAGACAGAACTTTTCAAAAACACTATTATTTTCCATGTAAAAGATTTCTTTCTAAATAAGTTTAGCATATATTAAAAGCTCAATCTTTTTTGCATTTAATGGGTCCATCTGTCTGAGTTCACAGGTGAAAGCGTCTATGCATGGGTTTTATGAGTCATCATTCATATGTTCTTTGAGAAACCGTGTATCTTATTTTTCAAACACAATTCTTAGTGGGTTTTTTATTTATCTGATGAATCAGGAATGTTATTTTTTTAAAAGATTTTATTTTATTTTATTTAAGAGGGAGAGCATGCAAGCATGAGCAGGAGGAGGAGCAGAGGGAGAGGGAGAAGCAGGCTCCCAGCTGAGCAGAGAGCCCAATGTGGGGCTCCATCCCAGGACCCTGAGATCATAATCTGAGCCGAAGGTGGACGCTTAACTGACTGAGCCACCCAGGCACCCCTCGAATCAGGAACTTTAAATGACTTTCTTCAGAGTGGAAGGAAGCCAGTGGTTAGTTTTAGTTGTAAAGGAAAGCATTAAGTACAATCAGCTTACCTTTTTACTTGCTGCCCTGTATCATCTCAGGAAATGTTTTGCAGCATTCCCTACATGGGATTCTTAACATGGAGTGACAGTGGAAGGGCTCAGAAATGAAGCTCACAGGGAACAACCTGACACTGGAATTTGCACAGGCCAGGCAAAGCATCCTTAGGTCTATCATGCAGCGGGGTGGTATTTCCATGTATCATGGGAAGCTGGGATCTAATGCTGTATAGTTTTCCTCTTTGTCTCAGTCTGGTCCTGTTAGGTCGCCACTGTAATGGCATGTCTGTCATATATCTGAGATTCTGTTTCCAGACTCTATGCACCTCTAGATGTCTGGGCCGGAACAAAGATCACATTACCCTCATTGCAAGGTTTTATGTAGAAGTCTTGCAATCTGGTAGGTCAAATCCTCTCTTTCTCTTCTCTTAATTTGTCTTGGGTATTTTGGTGCTTAGCATTTCCATTTGAAATTTAGGCTCAGGTTTATCCACAGACTCTCTTGAATTTTAAATACAAACAGTAACTTTGATTGCAAATGAGGACAGTTTTGTCTCTTCCTTTCCATTCCTTACGTATGTTGTTTATTGTTGTCTTACCTTACTGAGTTAGCTGGGCCATCCAGGACTATGTTGAATAGTAAGGGTAATAGTGGGGTTCTCATTATTCCTGACGTTAAAGAAAATGCTCCCCGTTATGTATGATGTTTGCTCTAAGATTTTGTAGAGACTCTATTTTCTTTTGGGCCTGGTGTCTTTCATGAATGTAACTAACTACCAATTCTATTTCTTTACTGGTTAGTGTTAAATGCAGGCTTTCAGGGTTTTTTTTCTTTATGTGATTATGTGAGTTTACATATTTCTCAAAATTTTTCCATGTAAGTGTTCAGATTCAGGGACATAAAGTTATTTGCCATGTTAGCTTATGATGTTGAATGATCTTTTTCATCTGTTGTTATGACCCCATTTTGTGTATAATAATTTTTGTGACTTTTCATACATTTTCTCCATCAGTTTTACTAGAGGTTTACAATTTGACCTTTTAAAAGTTGTATATAAAAGGCTGCCAGGCCCTAGTTTCAAGCAGTGCATCTCTACACAGTCTCCCACTTGTGTGGGGACTTTATTCTCCTTTTTTCTGAAGGAGCTACCCTCATGGATGGCCACAGCTTCTCTCAGAATTAGGGGTCCTGCTTTACCATTTACAGGTGAGGAAACTAAAGCTAGGGACAGGTGACTTGCTCAAAGCCATTCATGTAGTAAGTGGTAGGGGTGACCCCAAAAATCACACATTCCCTTTGCCACTGACCTGCTCTGCCCTTGAGCCTATCCCTCACTGCGTCCGTTGGTGGAAGAAGGATATGTCTTACTTTCATCCTTTTAACCCATCATCCTCATGAAAGAAAGGCTTTAACAAACTGAGGTTATTGTAACAGAAATATACTGCTAAATACAGTAAGAGGAAAAAACATTTTTTTAGGCACTGTCCTCTATAGTGATCATTAGCTTACATTGTAAATTTCCTTATCAATTTTCACCATACAAACATGGAATTTCTTCTGTTAGTTTTTTTGTTTGTTTTGTTTTGTTTTTAAGATTTCATTCATCTATTTGAGGGAGAGAGTGTGCTCGTGAAAGAGCACAAGCAGGGGGAGCAGCAGAGGGCAGGGGGAGGGAGAAGCAGACTCCCCGCTGAGCAGGGAGCCGGATTTGGGGCTGAATCCCAGGACTCCGGGATCATGACCTGAGCCAAAGGCAGACGCTTAACAGACTGAGCCACCCAGGCACCCCTCTTCTGTTAGTTTTTATGCAACAGCTTTATAAAATATAGAAAGGATTTTAAGAATCCATGTTGCCAATTGCATTTACATTGGCTTATTTTCCATGTTATAAAAATGTGCACATATACCCTGAAAAACAGAAGTCTTCAAGTGTGGAAGTTCGTAGCTGTAAAAATCAAGAAACCAGACTTGGTTTATGCAAGTGACTACAGGAACGTGTTGTGCAAGTACAGCTTCATTAATGAGTTATGACTGTTGAAAGGATGTTCTAGCAGGAGAGAGAAGCATCTGTCAGATGGTCACGGACCTGTGCCACATCTTAGATTTAAAGATATATTTGCCGAGAACCATAGATAGCTGCCAATTTACGCTAAGGATTTTTTAATGTCTTCTTTACTTGAGTGAAACACAATATAAAGCAGCACGTTTTTGTGAATGAACAACAACAAACAATCCTTATGTTTTCATGCAGAATGAGGAGGTAGACACTGACATTTACATGGCATTTGACCAAATGAGAAAAAGTTATACGTTTAATTTTTAATATTGATCATAATGGATGTTATGAATCTATATATTCATATAATGTTCGTAAGGAAAAAACATATCATTTCTTTGCTGCTGAGGAAAAATTGACCTATGACAGTAAAAATCAATAAAGAGAAGTTGTGTAAAATGTCTGCCAAATAAAAACTGCAACCAAGAATGACACTTTTTCCACTCTGAAGGCTTTTTTTGTTCTTTTGAGATTTAAAACAGATAGGTCAAGGAATTGTGGCCACTATGCTTTTTATTTCCTAGATAGGAATGTTCCCTTTATTGTGATTACATAAATATTTCCTTTTTTCAGAAGGAAGCTTACTACTTTACATTTTTTATTGACCATTTTTGTACTCTTCTATTTTTCCAATTATTTATTTCTAAGCCCCACACTAAGCTTCATTTAGTCCTTACTCCACATTTGAACTCCATCTATGCATATTTCTCCCCCAAAGAATTGGGGCTGTAAATCTTGGCATTTTCATTGGTTCATACCAGTGAATTCTTCCCTCTACAGAGAGCATTCCTCACGTAGTGATGTGTGTGGCAGGTGCCACGTGTCAGTTGGGTGCAGACTGGACTGGCTAGCAGGAGTGGGATGGGGCATGGGATGTTCAGAATGACTGTTTCTAACAAGGAGCACCACCTCCACCCGCAACACCTGGACAGGGAAAACCAAGGCCCAGAGAAATGGATCCACCAGAAATCACCAGCATCATCATTTCTTGGATCTTGAGGGGGGTCTAGATCGGCAGTTCTTTGTAGTCACCCATAGACAGACACTGTGAATGCATGAACTTGGCAATCTAGATTTTTATGGTTTGTGTTTGACCTTTTATGTGATGTGCTTTTGAATATATTTTTTAAAGATTTTATTTATTTATTTGACAGAGAGAGAGAGCACAAGTAGACAGAGCGGCAGGCATACGGGGAGGGAGAAGCAGGCTCCCCGCTGAGCAGGGAGCCCGAGGAGGGACTCAGCTCCAGGACCCTGGGATCATGACCTGAGCTGAAGGCAGGCACTTAAGTGACTGAGCCACCCAGGCATCCCTGTAATGTGTTCAGATAGAATTTTGTTTTGAGGCTTTAGCCCAACTTTTCTTTCTATCTAATATTCCATTAATATCCTTGAAAGACTTCCTTAGCAGAGAATGAACTATTAATACTTACCACTTAAAATAAATGCTATTTATGACTTCTATTCATGTAATTACTATGATTATTATTTATTTTTAGTGTACTGTATTCACAGTGTTTATTCTTGACCACAGAATGAATTCAAAGTTAATATCGTCGATAGCTAATAATTATTAAGTACTTAGCATTGTGTTAAATGCTTTACATGTATTACCTCATTAAATCTCCAAATCCATATTAGTATCTCTATTTATAAGAAGTGGACTTTGAAATTCAGAGAGATTTTGTTGACTAGCCCAAAGATAGATAGCAACGAAGTGGAAGAGCTGAATTTCAAATGAAGATGTTTCTTTCTCAGTTGCTGGATCATTATCAAATTACAGTCCATGCTACTACCATTGCTTAAAATCATTAATTATTTCTAAACAATGAAAATGAGATGATACAAAATCACAGAAAACTCAAAAAATTATGATGACCTACAGCTACCCAATGCAGTGAGTATTAGCAAACTCTCCGAAATGTAAGAGAAGTTGCTTTCTTTCTTCCTTGCTCCTCTACAGAAGGAATGGAGACATAGGCTTACCATTGCCCCCACCCCCCCAGCAAGGTCACCAAAATGGACTATGTTTGTATGGTGCTAGTAATCTGATAGAACCCAGGAGCATGGATGCCGTAAAAAAGAATGAGAGCAATGTTTCCCTACGCCTTTGAGTCCCAGAGGGAAATGCCACGGGTGAGAGAAGAGAGGGGATGGCCCGCTCAGGTTGGCGAGGCTGGCCCACATTCCTCTTGCATGTACCCTGTTCTTGAAATTCTTATCCAGCTGTCCTCACAAACTCAGCTGCATCACCAAAGCCAACAATAAACCAAATGTCAAATTACAAGTGAGTAAAGGCAGGACAAAAACAGCTTCAAATGGAAAGTTTTGGACTCTATCCTCTGACAGTTGGTGTATAGACAGCCTCTCACTCTGAATTTTTTTATAAGTAAAATTTGAGTCTGGTTATTTCACTGGAATATTCCAGCTAGTTCTTTTTTTTTTTTTTTAAGATTTTATTTATTTGTTTGAGAGAGAGGGAGAGCAGGAGCTGTGGGGGAAGGGGCAGAGGGAGAGGGAGAAGCAGACTCCCCACTGAAAAGGGAGTCTGACTCGGGGGCTTGATCCCAGGACTCTGAGATCACACCCCGAGCTGAAGGCAGACACCGACTGAGCCCCCCAGTGCCCCATCCAGCTAATTCTTAAAGACAGAGTCATGATCTTATTTCTGTCAAGTCTTCCAATATGTTATTAGGATTCAGGTTTTGAAATATTCTCTAATATGTCTAGTTATCTCAAAAGATGCCATAAAGTTTTGAAAAAGTCCCTAAAGAAAAATGTTGAAACATCTTTAGAGGGCTGTTACAATAATCTTTCAATTTTTCTTTTTCCAGAATCACACCATGCCAAACTACAAACTCATTTATTTTAATATGAGGGGGAGAGCCGAAATAATTCGTTACATATTTGCTTATTTGGACATAAAATATGAAGACCACAGAATAGAACAAGCTGATTGGCCTGAGGTCAAATCAAGTAAGTGGCACAAGTAACAGTTTATGAAAATGTAGGGAAAATATGTCAAAACGTTCCGTCTTTCCTCAGGGAAATGAAACTACAGAGGTTTTTAAATCTCATGTAGCTTTACATTGAGAAGCAGCAGTTCAAGCAAGTTCAATAAATGCTATGTGGCCCAAATTTTCCTTTTCAAGGTGAAAACACAAACCTCACAGAAAGAATATATAACGATAAACAATAAGAAGCTTTGTCATAAGAGCTGAAAGAGGGAAGACTGAAGTGAGTGTTCTTGACAACTTGAATTGGATAGGCTTACTACAGATATCTACAATCTTCTGACAAGGAATCAGATATGCTGCTCTAACAGAAAACCAAACTCAAAGTGGCTTAAATAACAAGGAAATTGTCTCACATAACTGAAAACCCAGAAACAGGACAGGTTTCGAGAGATGGCTTTATCCATTTTTCCTCCTCTGTGTGGTGGCCGCATCATGACGTTAGTAGCAGTAAGTCTGCTGCAGTTTCAGCCCCATAGCCTTGAACAGTAGCATCAAGAGGTATATGAAAAAGAGAGAAAGAGCGCTGTTCCTTAAGAGTTCCCAGAAGAATGAAGAAAAACTCCCAGAAGACCTTGGCAAACTTGTCATGTCTCACTGGTTCAGACTGGGTGACATGTCCATTTCTGAACCAGTCACTGAGCAAGCAGATGGGAAAAACCTTGAACCTTCTAGTCTACCTCAGAAGTTGGGGTTGGAGTCAATTTTCATGAAGTATGTGACTATTCAAAAGAACGGTGAATATGTGAACAAAACTGGGATGTTTGATCAGAAGGAAGAGCAAATTGACAAATTGGGCGTGTAATCCAATGAAAACATGCTAGTTAGCACTCAGGACAAAGGGGGAGAACTAGAAATATTATCACAGTAAGAAGTGTATGGCTCTCAGTAAGTTGTACATCATCCTCTAGGTGCTATTTTCTTTTTAGAGTGAAGAAAGGATAGATGAGCTAATTCTTTTGTCCATCATGTCTGCCTAGAAATACTAACTAAATATTAATTATTTGTCTAAAATTCACATTTCTGTGCTGGGATTATTACAAATTTGCATAAAGATGAAGTTGAAGAAAACAACTATTGAGTATTTGAAGACTTTTGGGCATCTGGTGGATTTCATTTAATTTCTCCAGCACGACTTCATGGGATGTATTATTGTATCTATTTTATCGTTGGGATAACTATAACACACAGAATTTATGTAATTTTTCCAGGTTCACAGTCCTAGCAAGGTAGAATTATTTTTCAAACACAGGTCAATTTCATACAGTGGCCCAGGTTATTCACATTAGATAATGCCAGTAACACCATGATAACTAGCATATTAACAATATATCTTGCCACATGACTTTTGGAAACATGAGTTCCTTAAAAATCATTAGCCCTGTAGCCTGGTGGGCTAGAATATCCTATTTCCCGTTCTCATGAAACTTTCTCATTAATACCCAAACTTTCCCCCACTATCAGATTTTGTACACGGGATTTTTAATTCTGTGAATATAAAATAGGTGAAATTTAATTTTATCCATAGATGGATATATATGTATATAGTTTCAAATGCTTTAACAGACACCCAACACAAGTGGAATTTAAGAAACAAAATGGACATTTGGGAGGGGAAAAAAAAGAGAGAGAGGGAAACAAATCATGAGAGACTCTTATCGATAGAGACTGAGGGTTGATGGAGGGATGTGGGTGGGGGATGGGCTAGATGGGTGATGGGTATTAAGGAGGGCACTTGTTATGATGAGCCCTGGGTGCTGTATGTAAATGATGAACCATTGAACCATATGTCAACTAACTAGAATTTAAATTAAAAAAAAAAATAGACACTCAACATAAAAATGGACTAAGGAGGATAGAAATTTATTTCTTTTGCATAAAAGCCCAAGCTGATATGGCAGTTCTGCTCCACAGAGTGGTCAAAGATTTCTGTTGATCTGTCACCCCTAGTTGGTTGTCTTATTTATATAGTATAAGATAGTCCTGTCTCCTTCCACAGTCCTGCTCACAGGAAGTGTGAGAGGGAAGGAGGCACATCTCTTTCTTTCAACTGCATGACCAGAGAGTTTTATATCTCACTTCTGCTTATAGCCCCTTGGCAAGAACTTACTCACATGGTCACACATTACTGCAGGAGAAGCCAGGAAATGCTGACTTTATTGCTTTGAGAAAAAACGGAAAAAATAGATGTTGTAAACAGTTTATTACAAATTTTAGCTGGCCTCGCCTTCTATCTGATTTAGGCATGCTCTCTGGTGTTTGAAACCCTCAATATCACAAACCCTGTGATAACCTAGAATATCATTGGATATTTCTATTAAAAAGTTCTTCCAGGTTGGGGCACCTGGGTGGCTTGCTCGGTTAAGTATTTGCCTAAGACTCAGGTCACGGTCTCAGGGTCCTGGGATCGGATCCTGAGATCAGTCCCACATTTAGGCTCCCTGCTCAGTGAGGAGTCTCCTTCTCCCTCCCCCTCTGCCCCTCCCCCCGCTTGTGCACAAGCACGTGCTCTCTCTCTCTCTCTCTCAAATAAATAA
Source organism: Ursus arctos (assembly GCF_023065955.2). NCBI lineage: Eukaryota > Metazoa > Chordata > Mammalia > Carnivora > Ursidae > Ursus > Ursus arctos. The sequence goes on along the minus strand of NW_026623111.1, from coordinate 74,369,464 downwards.
ATAAAATCTTTAAAAATAAAAGTTCTTTGAGGTCAAATCTGGTGGACTGTGCACAGGTGTTGACATTTTTTTTCTCTTTTCAAATAACATTAAAGTACTTCTTTTAAGAAAAGTCAAAGCCCTGCAAGGACAAAGACATCAAACTTGAATAAGAGAGCACAAAATTCTTAAAGCTGAAAAGCAGGTTGAAGAATGATAGGTGACTAAGTAGGCCAGTGATGCCCTAATATAAGCCTGGTAGAGGAGACGTCAAGCAGAATCACTCCAGGGAGCCCCCAAAAGGCTCAGGAATTGGTAGCAACAGAGAGCTCTAAAAGCTGAACCCCCAGGGGATTGACTAGAAGCATGTGAAGCAGCGGCAAGACCTCGAGATCCCTTCCCTGCCCTGGAAAAAGTATGGAGATTACTCTCAACAGAGGATAGACCAGAGGATTATAGGACCGCAGGCATCCCTGAGGACACAATACTATAGGTGGGATTTGGTGGAAGTCTAGAAACTCAATCGTGAGACCCAAAGCCCTTATCTCCTGCTCCACAGTCAGAATGCTACAACCAGACAAGTATCCCTCCGGCAGGAAGAGCTCTCTTGGGAGAAGCTGATCAATCAAATATCTGGCAGACACTGAACAGGTGGGAGTCTCAATGACATGGCCAGCCCAATCCCGTGTACATGGAGATTCCAATTAGCTTCTAGTCCTTTCGCTTATTTAAACCAGGAATTGCAAACCAAAAATGAATAGACATTTGTGAGAAGGCCTCTAATGTGAAACAGAAACAAAGAAGCAGAGGGAGAAAAAACTCAGCTGAAGGCATCAGGGTGTTGTAGCAAGAAAAAACTTCAAAAATATAAGCCTTCAGAGAGAAGAATTCTATACATTCTGAACAAGTATGCTATAAAAAGGAATGTTCAGAGACAAAAAGCCTTTGAAAATTAAAAATTTGATACAGACAAAACAAATCAATAAAATGATAAAAAAATAGGAACTCCTCCAGAAGGTACAATAGGAAAAAGAAATAAAAAAATAAGAGAAAAAAGATTAGAAAAATTGAGACTCAGTAAGTTTAGGATGTCCAATGTCTCAGTGAAATTCTGGGAAGAAAGGAGGGAAACTTTTAAAAGACTCTTCCTTATAAAAAATTAAAACCTATCTCCTCGTGGCTTTCATATACTGGATTTGGACATATCCTTTTAATCCGTGGGAAACAGCTCATTCCTTCTTTCACATCCAATTATTTGAAGCAATTTAATATCTTTAGGACATAGCAAAAAAGCCACTGCTGTGTAGATAGTTCAAGGATAATAACTCTGAGTGAAGATAAAGGTCACTGGCTGAATACGGAACTGAGTCCCAGCTAGCTCATGCATCCATCCCTCCAGCTATCAACTTTTAGAACTTGCGCGATTGTTCCTCTGAGCATCATTGAGAATATCAGCCCACACTTCCCAGTGCTGACTCCGCTTCTTGACTTAGATACTGTTTCCCGTGGACTATATCAGATCTGCAAAGTAGGTCCAAGGGACAACTCTCTTCTCTTCCTTGAGTGATCCATTTTTATCCCTTGGTTTGGATTTCCTCACTACCCAAGAAGGACAAGATCCTGTTGGACTTATGTCCACCATTTCATGTGCGGTGCATGGGGAATCACACTGTTCCAGGCATAGGAACAGCGCAGAGCACAGTGGGACCACCATTCCTAGTGTGGGTCCAGATACTGTCCAAAGACATTTTACCACGATCACAGTGGTTACCCTGGCAGCCGTATCACACAGCCTTATATTCAGCATCCCTAATTCCTTAAAGCTGTTTGACAGGTGCTCCTGTTTGGTTACACCTCCAACAACCCCAAAGTTATTATTTTTTTTCTGGAAGCTAATGAAGGACTTGGCATTTGTCTTCTTAAATTTCCTCTTGTTAGATGCAGCCGAATATTCCAACTGTTGGCAATTATCCCAAGCTTGGCTCAAATGCTGCCAGTAGCTGAAAGCTTACCATCTCACAGGAAAACACATTCTGTCGTCAGTGGTTCCAAGGCTAAAAAAATAATTATTCTTCATTTGAGTTAATATCTGCCCCCTTTTAAAGGACCTTTTAGTTGTAGTTCTGCATTTTAGAGATAGTCAGAGTAAGTCAAATTTTTCATCCATTTGATAGGTGTACCATATTTGAAGATGGCTATTAGGTTTGTTTTGTCTTCGTTTGTTTTGTCCCCCTCAGTATAGAGTGTCACGTTCTGCAGCCAAACCTTATCAAATGTGGTTCTCAGACCCTTCTCTAACTTGGATACTATCCTCTGAGTTTGCTCTGATTTTTAATGTATTCTCAAAACATGGCTCTGAGAACTATGAAAACAGCTGAGCAAAGGTTCCAGCTGGACTCAGTTTGAATCTCACCTCTACCAGGTGTGTGACCTGGACTATTTATATAACCTCTCTTCACCTCACTTCCTCATTTATAAAATGAGATAATAGTTAGTACCTACATCATAGGGTTGTTGTAAGTACTAGAAAACCTAATGGGTACGGTACATACGTAGTACACCCCTAGCATAAAGGAGGCATCCCTCAAAATGGTAGGCATGTTAATTCCTAATCCCATACTTTGCTTCAAATGAGGCATCACAGTTTGGGCCGGCTGGCTTTGGGGCTCTGTTTTGCTCACGGCAATATCTCAGGCACACGGACCAGCACTCGGCACACTCATGAGGTAAGTACTCAAAGATGTTTTCACTCCTGATGTGAACTGCAGTTCATCTTAGTTAATGTGCATGCGGAAGACACTTGAAGGTTGATTCTAGTAGTTGCTCTAGGGTCATGGGATTATGAGTGGCATTTCGTTCTTTTCTCTCTTTCCAAAATAATTATATTTCCCAAAGTAAGGCACTGATTGGAAAAATTGTGATCAATACATGTGACAAAATATAGTAGCCGTTAAAAAGGTGATGTTTCACTGATTTGGAAAGATTTCAAAAAGATGTTATCAAGTTAAAAAAGTGGTTTACAGGGGCGCCTGGGTGGCACAGCGGTTGGGCGTCTGCCTTCGGCTCAGGACGTGATCCTGGTGTTATGGGATCGAGCCCCACATCGGGCTCCTCCGCTATGAGCCTGCTTCTTCCTCTCCCACTGCCCCTGCTTGTGTTCCCTCTCTCGCTGGCTGTCTCTATCTCTGTCAAATAAATAAATAAAATCTTTAAAAAAAAAAGTTGTTTACAAATACATTATGATGCTGTTTTTTAAATATATATGAGAAAGCAAAGTATTCAAATGGTTATAATTATGTGGTAGAATTATTCTTATTTATCTCCAACTTAGAATTTTTCTATAAAATCATACGTTACCCTCTGACAAAATATAATAAGTTTAGATAGGAAAACAGAGTAGGATCTGCTATGAGGCTGCCCTGTAGTTGTACAAATTGCTTGCTGCCTTACTATATATTTCACAGAGTCCCTCCTCAAAAGAAGAATTAGGCTAAGTTCCTGACCGTAACTCAATATATAAATCAAACTTTCCATTTCCTCAGATTACAGTTTTATTTATTTATTTATTTGAGAGAGAGCACGAGCAGTGGGGAGAGCCAGAGAGAGAAGCAGGCTCCCCACTGAGCAGGGAGCCCCACATGGGGCTCGATCCCAGGACCCTGAGATCATGACCCGAGCCAAAGGCAGATGCTTAACCCAGGACTGAGCCACTCAGACACCCCAGACTATGGTTTTGAAGAATGATTAATGTTCTTGCTGATCTAGGTCACAAAAATTAATGAAGCTTTAAAAGAAAGGTTTTTTAAAAGGTAAGCGGTAAGCATGTGTAAGTCTATGAGGTAACACACAGTTTAGTACATTGTATCACCGTAAAGCTGGGCTTTAGACCTCGTGCTGCCACGAGCTCTGTGGCAGGACTTCTAACAACTCCTCTTCTGAAAGACCAATCAAGATTCTACTAGAGGGTGCCTATTATCCCTTTTAGAACAAATATTCAGGAATTCCGTAACTTTAAAATCATGATTTGTTTCCATAACAAATTTTTACTTCCAGTAAAAATGGAAGTAGTATTACTTGATGTTGTTATGGAAGTTGATATTTTGCTTGTTTTATTTTAAGCTCTTCCATTTGGTAAAATCCCCATTTTGGAAGTCGATGGACTTAAACTTCACCAGAGCCTAGCAATAGCAAGATACCTGACCAAAAACACAGGTAATATGGTTATTGTGTTGAAGAGTTTTGATAACTGAAAAAAATACATGACATATATTCATTATGCATTAAATAACTTTATAATTGAACAGTACAGTGTAAAGAATGAAACAAAAGATACGAAAGAAACACACCTCATCAGCTGAGGCGAGTTAAATGGATTGTGGCGCTTCTACTTACAGGAGTCCCATGTAGCTGACAAAAGAGCAGGGATGCTCTTAACAAACTTGTAAGGAAAGATCTGTAGGATATATGGAATGCATATATTGAGTGGGACATATAGTTTTATTTTCATAAAGAAATAATGGAAGAATACAAAAAAAAAAAAAACCCTAATAGAATGGTTACTAATATGGTAGGTAGGTAAAGGAGTGCAATGAGATGGATGGGGGCAGGGATGGAAGTTAGTCTTTCGTTGGATACAGATTTATATTGATTGGAATTTTTGAACCATAAGAATATGTTGTCTATTAAAAAATAACATTTTAATATAATAAATTAAAACCACTGTATGGCATAAAATGGTTTCTATTTCATAGATTTGGCTGGAAACACAGAATTGGAACAATGTCAAGTTGATGCAATTGTGGACACACTGGATGATTTCATGTCACGTTTTCCATGGGCAGAGAAAAAACAGGATATAAAAGTAATGTGATCATTTTGTTATTACTATATTAACCATATCTACTTGTGGGGTGCTTAAAAAGTTCCTTTTTATCATGTGCCTAGGTGGCTCAGTCGGTTAAGCATCTGCCTTTGGCTCAGGTCATGATCCCAGGGTCCTGGGATCGAGCCCCGCATCGGGCTCCCTGCTCAACGGGGAGACTGCTTCTCCCTCTGCCTCTGCCCCTCCTCCCCACTTGTGCTCTCTCTCTCTCAAATAAATAATCTTTTCAAAAAGTTTCTTTTTATCACAGTAAGACATAGTTTTAAAATATCAAATTATATTTAAAAATTTAAAACAAAATACGGTGATTTCCTGCACTACCTCCTCATGTTAACCCCTACTCAGATACCACCTTCTTTTTAACTCTTTTAGCTATTTCTTTAGGACATGTAAATCCAGCTATCTTTGGTTCACTAATTTTAGATAGTCTCTCTGGACTTATTATTATAGTAATAAGAATTTATCTCTTATATAATCATTGTCTCTGCTTCCCTTTTCCCAAACCACGAATATAATGATATCAAAGCATTTTGGCCAAATCAATAGTCACTTGTTACATTAGTATCCCCAGGCATATCATACAGAACTGTCAGTCGTGGTATACTTTGACTTTATTTCGTAGCTCACTTTACCTCCTCAAAATTAGTAATTGCCTTTCCTTCATTTGCTTAATTGTTTCTACATTTATTGCTGAACTTTCCCACATCAATAAAATTTTCCACAAGGTCAGTGATACCAGATTATCCATTACGTCCACTATTTTCTTGGAGAGATCCAGCTGAGATCCCCTCTCCTTTGCAGCGCTGTCTAGGTTTTCTGCACATTTGTCCCCACTGGACTTCCTTTTACTGCCATCCCAGGGATGTCCTTCCCTCGAGTTGGAGTCCTATTTCCTGGATGCCAGCTTCTGTCTTTGCTTACTTCTTTATTCATTTGGGGCACATCCCCCAGGATTCCCAAAGTTAAAATGAAGGCTCGATGACAAGAGGTGTAATGATGACGGACAGCATGGATATGTCTGTCTTGTGCATACACTGCTGCAGTCTGGTTTGGTCACCCTAAAAACCCTGTGGACCCTTGTCATCCTGTAATCTCTATTATATTTTTCCTCTTTGTTTTGGTCTCTGTCTTTTCCCAGGAGTCAGACCATCCTTTAGAATCTATGATAAAGAATAGGAAAATTAAAAAGTTTACCCAAAGCTCTGGGCATGTGGACAGGGTGTGCTGATTTTGAGCATCACTAGGCCATTTATGAAGTATTTCCCAATATTACTATCTCTACTACTAGACTCTTTACTAGAAAGTGTCCCTAGAGAAGACTTCCGCTGTTTTGCCTGGAAATAAAGGTGTGGCTGCCAGTGTTCTGGGAAACATTCAGCAAAGAGAAGGCTACGAGTCTCAGAACTTCACGTTCAGTATGCATATATTCATTTAATCCCCTATTTTGAAGAAATTATGAATGTCAGCTCCCAACACACAGACCATCGATTTCCCTCTCTCCAGCCTTCTGCTAAAGATGGGGAAGAGGCAAGTGTCAAGCAGTGTAAGATGAAGAAGGAAATCTTATGCTAAAACTACTTCTTTCACAGCTTTCCGCCACTCCTCACATTATCCCCTCCCTTACCTCTTTACTCCCCATTCTAGATGTATTCTGCCTTTTCCGGAATCATTTGAGGGTTACATGGGGTAGACAGTATTGTTTTTCAGCTTTCCCTTTGCAGATACCAGCATCCATTTGCTTTATAGCTTCGAATTTTGTTTTCTCTTGTCTCTTCTGCTGTTTTCCACCTCTTTGTCGGTTCTGTCTTTTCAAAAACATGTATTTACTGTGGTTTGGGGATGAAAAAAATCATATACATGTGGCAAATCCATCATCTTTATCCAGAATTCTAAATAGACCTTGTAGGTTATGCTCCGTTACAGCCCCCTAGTGGTTTCCTGGGGGGCACGCATCACAATCTGTATTTTAAGATATATTCATTCGTCTCCTCCGGTAGAACGTGTCAGGAGGGTAGTAATTACGTCTGCACGACTCGCTCCTGTGCCCACCCCCACCACGGTAGCAGGCACTACATACTTGCTGAACGGCAGGCAGCAAGGGCTGATTCCTCAAACAGCACGCGCCGATGCTGCTCGGGCCCTTTTCCGCGGCTGCTCTCAGCCAGTCCTGCCAATCCTCTCATGGGCTATGTGCTTTCTGTCGCCCTGCTCACTTCGCAGATGAAGCAGCTCAGAATCAGAGTGGTTATGGAGCTGCCCAGACCCATGGCCTCATCACCTATGCATACTTCCTGTTAAATTAGTGACTAAGACCCAGAGCATCCCTTAGGGAGAAACGATTATCTTCATTTTCCCACATGGGGAAATTGAGGTTCATGTCGAAGAAGTAAGTTGTACGAGGTTATTTGGCTGGAAAGTGGTATTCACAAGCAATTCAAATTCCAGCCACTCCGACTCCGACTCCGACTCTGCGCTCTCAACCACCGGTTGTAGGGCCACCGGGCCAGCAGCTGGTCGGTGTTTGTGTATGTGGCATAGCTCAAGGTCTGTATCCAAAAGTTACAGCACACAACAAATGGCGGCCTTGTCAATCGACTTAAGCATATTTATGCTAAATACTACTTGTTTAATTAGGAACTTCTGATTTCAATAGAGATATTTGGAACATAAAAGTATTCACATTAACTGATTCCTTGATATAAATGTAAGGTGTGTCACACACACACACGAATATATGACTAGCAGAGCAAAGTCTAAGATAGAAGCTCAGCTTTGATATAACAATATATTCGGGCTCTGGAGTCGCACTGCCAGGCTTGAATTCCGATTCCCTTCTTACTAGTTGTCACATAACTACCTAGCAGTAGTTCAAATTCTTTGTAAAGTTGGGATACTATAGAATCTACTCTGAAGTATGTTGGGAGGATTGAATGTTAGCATGAGTACCTATGACTAGGTTAAAAGTGCTCAACAAATATTAGATATTATAATTATATTATCTAGTATATTAATAACAACATATATAATTAATAGTGTTATATAGTTCACTGCTCATTGTTTTTCCTTTTGTCAGACATGGCATCTAGATTTTACACATCCTTACAAATGCAGAAACAAGTAGATACATAATGTCCAATTTAAAAAAATGGATCTAAAGCTTTTTGTTTCACATGCCAAAGGCCACACTGATCTGCAGTCTATCGACTTATGGGCTTGCCCTTTGCTACTCTGTACCCTTCCGTGGCTGAGGCTCCATAGTAGAAGCTACCTCCCAGAGGAAAATACTCTTTGAATGCTTAAGATAGGATAACACTCTACCTTTCTATTAGAATAGCAATGCTCTTACGTACCTCCTATCTCAAAAAAAACAAAAATAATCACAGGACACAATCCCAAGTTTATAAATAAATCATATGAAGGAAGGACACGTTGCAGAAATATTGCAGCTGGCTACATACTATCTGATTAATAAGGAGGACCTGGCTAGTATACAACAAAAAACCCCGCATAGTTTTAGTACATTTCCTCACCTAGTTTCCCTGTAGCGGGTCCCGTTGCTGCCACCTTGTGGTCAGGCAAAATTTTCAAAAGCAGAATATTGGTAACAGTGAAGATGGATGGATAGTGAACATAGTTCTTTTATTATAGGTGCCCTAAAAATCTATCAAACACAATTATAAATGTTTCAGTATCAATTGCCAGAAATTCCACTTCCAATTTTTAAAAAATTAAAATTTAGAAGGCAAAATATGTTTGTGGATATTGGTCACCCTGATAATCCGTGAGTTTACCACTAGTGTTTCTCTGGTTGTTCAACCTGTCTGTTCCAGTTTCCTCATGGAAAGAATGGGGAGGGGAGGATGAAGGATGAGCAGGATTGAAGAAATGCCAGCGGCGCATTTCCAACTCTAAATGATTTTGGTAGTGTGGATTTAAAAATGGTGCTTTGAAGAAACATAATTCCTCTAAAAGTCATTCGATAGAATACTGTAGCAATGACTTCTCAGGCTGAAAAACCTCCCGACTTAGAACTCCCCAGAGGAAGAGGAAGGAAATTTCTGAGTCTACCAACTGTAAGAGTGGCTATCTAAGATTTATCAAGAAATGCATTTTTAAAAGTACACATCTGGAAAAAAGGATATGTATAATCATCTTTCATCTTCTTTATGTTATTTTGGTGAGTATTCTTTACGATGACTCTTAAATACTAGTGATTATGTTGGTTAGTATTTACATATCATTAGATGAGATGAGTCACTGGGATGATTCACCAAACATATAGAGAACCTGGGCCACAAGAGAAGTCAATACAGAGAAAAGATTTTTATTGGGCACTGCATGTGCGTGCACAAGCGTCTGTGTGTGTACCTTAAGTTGTGGAAATGCTTAGAAGAAGTAACAAAATGATACAGGTGAGCATACAAAAGTTTTGGAAAGCTGTCCAGCAGCAACATTCTGTTCCATTCAACTCCATTGCATTTCTAGCTATTCTAGGAAAGCCAAATTGGCCATCACCTTTCCACCTGATGCTGAGCTCAGCTGGGTTATGGTAAGTGCCACACGGATCCAGGCCCATTGCCTCTCATCTCACAAATTATGTGTAGGAAGAACTCACACTGTTCTAAACTACGAACATATTAACCATAGAGAAAGAACCTTATGAATGTAGGTGGTATAGAACAGTGGAAAGAATATAAAGTCAAAATAATGAGAAGCTTCCCAAGTTTCAGTTTGTAAAATCTGGCAAATGGATGTAAATATGTAATGATGCTTTTATAAACTGTACTCTACAAACAAGGCATTATATGGCAGTAATCTCTATTACCTAGCTAAGTTACAGTAATAACAGAAAGTCAATCAGCAAGTTGGTGAGGTAGTTCTCCACTACCTGACTTGACTTAATAAAGGCTGGATTTTATTATAGGTCATTTCTCATTATTAATAAATCATGTATATACACATATTTTATAGTATCTTTGAGTTTGGCTTACATTTCATATCCAAGATACACACCAGCCAGAATTTTCATATACAAACACTTCTTACAAAGAAAGAGGCCATGAGTAAATTATTTAATCTTTTAGAGATTCAAGGAAAAACACAGATAATGTTTAAAAATGGATATATGTTAATTTTTCTCTTCCAAGGATATTTATGTTACCTTACATAATATATCAAAAGGGGGCACCTAGTTGATGGTTTTGTAGATAATACTCAAGGCAGACAAACCTCATACTAAGGCACAATGTCGAGCCAACAAAAGATCCATAAAGCCTGAGAGCATAAGGATTCATTAGATAGACGACTTCCATTAAGTGCGACGGTGAAGTAAGACTGCCCAACTGAAGGAGCCTAGCCTTTGAAAATAAAATTAATTTCTTAACCCTCAGTTACACTATTTCACTTCAAAAAGAGTGAGGATGATTTTAGAAATGTAAAAACATAATGGAATCATTTTTTCTTAATAAAAATTAAGATAAAAATCATGAAAAGATTTTATGGGTGAAATATTTGGTCATTATAAACGAAGAAACTGTAAGAAGTGGTCACAAAAGTATTTATTTTTTAATCCATGAGTAACAAAGGAATGACTAAGTATAAAGAATCAACTCACTCTCCATAATGTCGTACATTTGGGGGGGAAAAAAAACCACCACCACCAAGAACATATAGCTACTTCTCTTTCTTTCTGAACTCATGCAGAAGAATAAAGATGGAAAAATCTACTTCCTTTTCAAATCATGTTGTTTTCCTATTATCCTTAAAGTGATCTTTTTCTTTCTCTCCTAGAATCAGATGTTTAATGAGCTACTTGCATATGATGGACCTCATCTGTTGCAAGATTTGGACACATACTTAGGGGAAAAGGAGTGGCTTGTTGGTAACTCTGTGAGTATGTTTTACATCTTAAAAAAATACAAGTATATACACACACACATATAACCAAAAACTTACAAAGACTCACTGAGAAAAAAAAGCTACCCATAAGGAAGGATTAGATAGAAGGGATAAAAGCTAAACTTCTTTGAATAAACCCGTTTTGGTAGACTTAACTTTGGAACTATGAACTGAAATACTTTATATAATTATATAAAAACAACAAAAATATTTTAAAAAGCTAACATTGCAAAGCAAAAGTAAAGTGAAGCAAATGAACCTATGTTAAATTGATGTGTGAGGTGTATAGAGAAGAACCTATGTACTCAATTAGTGAGGAGAACCATTTTAAGAAATATCATCATTTGTAAAACACAGCAATTTGACTATACATCTTATATTCTCTCAGAACCAAAAAATAGAAATCTTATACCATTTTTAGTAGAGGCATACGTTGGAGAGATATTATGGGTTTGGTTTTAGACTACAGCAATGAAGTATCACATCAAATGGATTTTTTGGTTTCTCAGTATATATAATAGTTATGTTTACACTATTCTGTGATCTGGTAAGTGTGCAATGGCATTATGTCTAAAAAAATGTACATATCTTAATTTAAAAATACTTTATTGCTAAAAAAATATTAACAATCAACCGAGTTTTCAGAGTTGTAATCACTGATCACCGATTACTGTAATAATGAAAAAGTTTGAAATATTCCAAGAATTACAAAAATGTGACACAGAGGCCCAAAGTGAGCAAATGCTATTGGAAAAATACTGTCAGGAGATCTGCTCAACACAGGGTTGCCCCAAGCGTTTGTCAAAAAGGCAGCATCTGCGACGTGCAATAAAGCAAAGCGCAATAAAATGAGTGTTCTTGTAACTGTATTCTCAGTGGTACTGGGTACAGTCGTATTGGTTTATTAGTTTTTCTGACAGGAGTATACTTTGGGGTAAAGCAGTTAGAAAATATGTAGATGTCACTGAGAACCAGGATCTTCAGAGTGGGAGAAAGAAGATAGAGCTGTAAGGTCAGTGAAGCTAACTAAACATTCTATCCCCGGATGTGAACTATATATATGTACATACAACATAAGGTCCCGATGTACTGACTGTATCTTAGGATAAAGAAAAAAGCATGTTGTATCTCTTTTCCTTGAAACAATGACCAACCCCATTGTCCTGGGCACCTGTAGGACCCAGATTCTGGTCTCTAAATATTAAAAGGAACCAGGGCTTCTTGGAGAAATGGCTCGTTCTCAGTTTGGGACAGGAAATGTAAGAGATGAGTGGAAACACTTTGTCATATCAAAGCAAATAAATTATCAAAGACAACTGAACTGGGGACTCAAAAGTCAACTTGAAGAGGCTTCCATTGGCTAAATATGGGACAATTCAAGCTTCGCGAAGAATATTAAGAGCGGTGGATTGAAACGAGTCAAAATGAATGAATCCACGAATGTATGATGACCACTCCCACCACCACAACCAAACACATACACACATGCAAACCCTCAAACCAAACAGAACTTCATTGGTTAGTTTTGGAAGATGATAATGGAGACAAATTATTACTCTAAAAACTGTTTTTTAAAAAGTTGGGGGGTTTAATACTTTATCTTGCCTTTCCCTTCTATGCCAATTGGACCTCAAGATAACAAAAACTGAAGGGCAGTTTGTCTTCATATAAGTATGCCAGTTAGGAAGTAAAAAGGGGAGATTAAAATCAACTATCACCATTTTCCAACCCCTGATGGTTGGAACAGACTGAGGCATTAATAACTGTATCACAAAAAGCGAGACAACCAGCTACTACAGCCGTACTACTGAGAGAGGAGCACACCGCCACCTGTAAAGTACACGGACAAAGACTCAAATCCAAACAGGATTCAGATGCTGTGGTAGGTCGGAGTCTGTGCCTTCCAGGAGACTGCATTCTAGAAGTGTCTCTAGAAGAGACACAGACTGGTTTGGGCAGCACTCTTGTGACTTATTCTGGGTGACAAGGACGCATACTTGCCACATCTTTATTCTCAACTTTCAACCTTATCACATGCCTCTTCATTTCCTCCTGTTGATTCCCCAATAGACTTAAAAAAAAAACTATGTTGTTAGTCACCATACAGTACTCCATTAGTTCTTGATGTAGCGTTCCACGCTTCATTGTTTGCGTATTGCAATGAGCACTGGGAGTTATACCCAACAGACTTTCCTAAGATGTTCCTCTCCCTGCCCTATTGAAGGAACAATTTCTAAGGGCTTAAAAATTTCCCCCCTGTTTTCTATTAAGATTCTTCTGTAGGGGTGCCTGGGTGGCACAGCGGTTAAGCGTCTGCCTTCGGCTCAGGGCGTGATCCCGGTGTTATGGGATCGAGCCCCACAACAGGCTCCTCTGCTATGAGCCTGCTTCTTCCTCTCCCACTCCCCCTGCTTGTGTTCCCTCTCTCACTAGCTGTCTCTATCTCTGTCGAATAAATAAAATCTTTAAAAAAAAAGATTCTTCTGTAAACTACCCTCCTGACCCCATCTCTTAGCACTCTCTCCCTTCCTCAGTGTTCCACACACACACTGCTGTTCTGTTTGTTCCTCCGACACACAGCTCACTTCCACCTAAGAGCCTTTATACCTGCTGTTCCCTCTGCCTAGGCGGCTTCGTATGCAGACTGCTGCCTGTCTGGATCTTGTTCTCATTTATGCCTTGTCTTAACTGTCACACTTAAAGGTCTTCCCTCCATGACCACCTGAGAGTCCTTCCCATCACTTCACTTTTTCTTCATCATCCCTACCAGTTTCCAAGTGTTTGTCTTCTGGCTTCTAAAACTAAACGTGCACCTGGCAAAGGGCCTGTGTCACATCTTGCTCTCCAGTCCAGCCCAGCACCTAGACCTGCCCGTCACACACAGTAGGTACACCATAAATATGTGTTGACTGAACTCTGAATCCTCTAACCCATACTCTCTTGCTGACGGGTGTTTAGTATGCAGGTTCATAAAACACTAGCAATTAGCATTATTACAAATTCCACACATTAATAAAACTACGGGGGCGCCTGGGTGGCTCAGTTGTTAAGCGTCTGCCTTCGGCTCAGGGTGTGATCCCAGGGTCCTGGGATCGAGCCCCACGTTGGGCTCCCTGCTCCGCTGGGAAGCCTGCTTCTTCCTCTCCCACTCCCCCTGCTTGTGTTCCCTCTCTTGCTGGCTGTCTCTCTCTGTCAAATAAATACATAAAATCTTTAAAATAAATAAAACTACGGTTAGGCCACATTTAAACTTCACTCTTTGATGGGTATTCATCTGGAGTCAAAGTAATGTCAGCCAGGTTAGTTTCTAGTCACAAAGGGGAAAAAAAATTGTACGAAGAAAAAGCGTACAAGGGTAGGACCAGGCTGTCATTACACTTGGGGAATCCACTAATGCTCACTGTATGTCTTCTGAGGTTATGCAATATAATGTGTTAGTCCAAAATATGTAACTTGCAACTATGAACTCTCTAGGGATAATTTGCACTCTATCCCTTTATACTCTGCAAAAGAAAGGAACAAGATAAATAAGATGAAATAAATACACAAATCCTGAAGACAGGGCATTCTTTGGGACTAGTGTGAAATCTTCAGTAAAAGGGAGTTGAGGGGCATAAATAGAAGAAATGCATCTCCTGGAATGGATTCTGCTTTGTCCTATAAAGGGAATTTTTTGTACAGATAAAAAAGTATTGATTGGGTATTAGATAACAACGTATTGTCACCGAGGGCTGGAGATTGAATCAAGTTACAAGAGTATGTACTGTAAGATCTCATTTTAGAAAACACACACACACACACACACTACCTATTATGCAAAGAGGTGTTAATGGTAGCAAGCTCTGGGTTTTGGGAGTATGGTGTTATCTGTAATTTTCTATCATATACTCATTCCACTCTCATAGTAACAGATAATTTTGAATTAAAAAGAAACTATTCTTGATTTAGTAAGTTATGCCTTCTGTGTTCAAATGGCAATTTGTTTCCTTTAAACTAGGTAACTTGGGCAGATTTCTACTGGGAAATTTGCAGTACCACACTTTTGGTCTTTAAACCTCACTTGCTGGACATCCATCCCAGGTTGGTAACACTGCGGAAGAAAGTTCAAGCCATTCCTGCCATCGCTGACTGGATCCAACGAAGGCCCCAAACCAAACTCTAGGTAATGCGAGCTGCCTCTACGCTTTATTGTTCTTCACAGCATGGCTTCCATCAGATAAGAAGCTACACCAGCCTGCCATGTAATCTACACACTCCCTTCCCCAGCTCGACCACGTCTTTCACTTTTGCCATATTCTGCGTTAAAAAAAAAAAAAAAAAAAAAAAGGAAAAAAGAGGTTTGGGAAAAAGAGCACTTAGTTTCAAGTATCCTTTTTGCCCCACCCACCTTTCCCTTAGAATAATTTCACATCATTTGCAACTGAGGAAAAGGTTTACAATACAGGCAGGGCTCACGTTTCATGGGTTTCGACATGCATGGATTTCAGTCACGACGGTTAAAGAACATATACATTTCCCCCCAGAATGGTTTGGAGTTAAGCTGTACTTGCGTAAAGTATTAACGTTGCTAGCTCTGTGCTCCCCAAATCACTATGTAAATAACAGACGCACTTCATGACCAGCGACCAATCACATCACTTCTTTCAAAGTGTGTTAGCGCTTGGTCACCGCACGTCTGTTACTCATTGCAGACGGCAGCGTGCAGCTGCATTGCCTGCTTGTTTCTCAGTGATAAGCCCACTCAGGAATTTTTAAAAAGTGGGTAACTGAAAAAGGGAATTCATCAACAAAGATGGAAGTACAATAAAGAAATGAAAAGTGACCATGCTGGAGCCAAATTCAAATTGCACATAAATGGGAAGAGCTAAGAGAACATTGACATGGCTCGAGAGTCCAAGGGGCTCGAGAGATGTAGCTGCAAGAACCCAGCAAACACGGAAATGAGGGAAATGGCTGTGACAAACATGAACAACCAGACGAGGTGAGACTGGCAAAGAGCTTCACGTTAAAAGAACAGAGATCAAAAGAAAGAGAAGCCAAGCCACAGACTGGGAGAAAATAATTTGCAAAAGACCTATCTGATACAGGACTATACCCAAAATACACAATGAATTCTTAAAATCCAACAAAATGAACCCAATTACAAAATGGCCCAAAGAACTGGACACTTCATTGAAGATATACACATGGTAAATAAACATATAAAAAAAACCGCTCAACATCATATGTAACCAGGGAAATGCAACTAAAAACGAGATACCATTACATACCTATCAGAATGGCAAAACTTCAAAACGCCGACAACACCAAATGCTGGTAAGGATGTGAAACAAAATGAACTTTTATTCACTGCTGATAGGAATGGGAGATGATAAAGACGACTTGGGAGGGAGTTCGGCAGTTTCTTACAAAACTAAACCCACTCTTACCATATGATCCAGCAATTATGCTCTTTGGTACTTACCCAAATGAGTTGAGAACTTAGATCCACACAAAAACCTGCACATGGATGTTTGTGGCAACTTTACTGGGGATTGCCAACACTTGGAAGTTGCCATTTTACAGTGAGTGGTTAAGCAAACTGTGGTACATCCCAACAAGGGATTATTATTTAGCACTAAAAAGAAATGGGCTATCAAGCCATGAAAAGACATGGAGGAAACTTAAGTTCAGATTACTAAGTAAAAGAAGTCAATCTGAAAAGGCTGTAAACTGTTATGGTTTCAGCTATAGAACATTCTGGAAAAGGCAAAACTATGGAGACAGTAAGACCACCAGTGGCTGTGAGGGGCAAAGGGGAAGGGAGGGTTGAACAGGTTGAGTACAGGGAATTTTTAGGCAGTAAAACTATTCTGTATACAATGATGGATTTGTTAAACCCATAGAATATACAAGACAAAGAGCAAACCCTAACGCAAACTACAGACTTTGGGTGATTATGATGTGTCAATGTCGATTCACTGATTGTAACAAATGTACCACTCTGGAATGGGGGTGCTGATAGTGGGGGTGGGTGTACTTGTGTGGTGGCAGAGGTATATGGGAATTCTTTACTTTCTGCTCCATTTTGCTGTGAACCTAAAACAACCCTAAAAAATGAAGTTTAATACAAAAGAAAAAAGCAGGGACATTTCATGACACTGGAAATACAATAAAATGTTGGAAGGTGATCCAAACTTAGAATTATGTTAATTTGCCAAGGTATAAAAAGAATGCTCACTTGCAGTTACACACGAAGGTATTATTAAAACTATTCTTAATACTTTTTTTTTTCCAAAGTAATACACTTTATCAGTTTCTTTTACTACTAAAATTAGTTTTACTACTTTTTTCATTTACCTATAACATTTATAACCAACGTTTTTAACGTGTTGAGAAAAAAACTTTAAAAGTCATAGAACGTTTTCTCCAATGACTAAGATTATTTTGCACAATTTCAACCTGCAGTCATTTCTATGGTCCCACACTACCACGAAAAGCAAGAACTGCCCATACAAACAAGCCATTTAAATAGAAATCTTCCAAGTAACTACAGATTATCCCTCAACCCATTTTAAACCATAATTATAGCACTGGAATATATTTTAGTTCAATATGCATGTTAATATTAATACTGGATTATCTAATCTTAGCATGTCATGTTATATATATAGAAAGACTAATGAAGTAGACGGCATATACTTGAAATGCAGGACAGAGGAAGGAGAACATGGCTGAGAAGCCAGAAATGGGGAGAGGGTGTAGGGGAAGAAAGAAAAAGAAAAGGAAAGCTGGGCTAAGTATGATTTTGTTTAGGGTGATTCTTTCATCATTAACAACGTTCTACGAAATAGGAGAAAAGATGTTAAATACTTTATACATCATTAAGGATTACCATAAAAACAAAATACATTTCCCAAGTAACTTGCTTCTTTGGATCACATTTTCATATTGCTAGTGGCTGTTAATAAATGGTAACAGGTTATAAGTGAATCTCATTGCAAAATACTGTATCATGTTATCAAGGCAATTTAAAGAAAACAATTATCTTTCACAATAGAAATTAAAATAATACCCTAGATAATGAGGGTAGTAACTTTTCTTTCCTCTTATGCATGTTCATTTTCTGCCATAAAATTACATTCTGACAAGCTTTAATGAAAACAGAATTCAGTAAAAGCGAGAACTACCATGCTTATCTAACATTATGAAAATTCACAGTAACATCAGTTCCACTTGTTTATACAAATCATAATTCAAATATAAAATGCAACCACAGGTTTCATAAGGAAATATTTCATTTCAATCATAGCATCATCATTAACCTTTAGGCCATCTTTTTTCACTGAAGGGAAAACACATTCCATTATCCCATCCTGTACCCAAAATAAATGGCTCCTTGCTAAGTGAACAAGTGTGAGTGAATACGAATGAATCAGAGTTGCAGATTATAATCAGAAAACACACATTTTGGGAAGAGTTAAAAGAATTAGTTCCTTAATTTTATGGACATTTGTCTTGCTTAGGGTCACACAAATGGAAACCAAAATCTCCTAATATTCCTGTCTAACCTCTATAAGTAACACCAACAGTTAGAAACAACAGTAGTGTTGCAATATAAATATCTGTTGGTGTAAAGTTACAAATCTATGGGATCAGGAATACAGTTATGAAACATAAGGCATAATCTTACTCCTTATAAACTGCATTAAAAAAATAAAAGTTGCTTCAGTTGGTCAAGATGATATTCCACCCATGGCTTCACATAATCGTTACTACTAGTAATGGATTATGATGTTCACATGAACATCAGTCCAGGGAAAAGACTAATGGGAATATATCCTAAGTAATAAATTCCTGTTTATTGAGAAACAGATAATATTAGGCACAAATGATCTCATTTGTGCTCAACACTATATTTTTAAGGGTAAAGGGAGAACGATTAAAAAGGGTGTGAAAATACAACTTATGATCACAAATATTTTTATTAAGCCCAAGACATAATAGAGCATTACAGGGAGAACCCAACTACATCTCATTAAAGATAATATAGACTAACAACAACAAAAGAAACAGCCTATCACTGAAGACACATTACCACAGAAAAGTTATAAGAAATCCATTATGAGATTTTGAAAGGTAGTATTTCCAGCCATCTAAGTGATTTGGGTCCTGCGATGTAGGAGGAGGTAGTAATAATATTTGCAGATTCCTTCTAGCCCCATTATACTAAAATATATCGATTATATTCACTATATCTTCAAGATTGGGTAAATCTCCTGAATCATGAGTTTGCAGAGTCTATACCATCTGAAGATTGCCTTGAGAGCTTCATTACTCTTCTAACTCCAGAGGATTATATGACCTTAGCATCTCAGTCAGGATGTCTAGAAAGTACAATCTCCAAAATTAACAAGTCTGTGATTTATAAATAAGTTTATTTATAATGATATTTACATAATAAAAACAAAACACATGAAACTCACAAGTTATACAAAGAAACTGATGTATAATAAAAACAGCAAGATAGACTGACAGGCAAAAATGTAAAGAAAGATTTAATAAAGAGTAAATATCAAATAGACAACTTTACTTCTTCTAAATTTCACTTTGTCACCCACACTGAATTGGAATTGAACAATGGCTCTCTCTTCAGGAGGTCCTGTACTGGAAATTCTGGAAACTGATAAATTATATTTTGAGAAGTGTTTAAAGTTAATGACCTATTTCCATGCAGTACCTAACGCTGCCTTAATATGAAGTCACATTCAGTCTGCTTTGAAGTGAAACAGCCTGTTAATCTGTCCTGCCAGGCTAGACAAATGTTACCCACATTTCGCTGATACGTGGCGACATGGCAGGAATAAACTACTATTCAGAGAGTAAAGAGAACTGGAGCAGAAGTGACTGGGCAACAGTTTCAAGAGAAGCAAAAGCCAGGGAGGGAAATCAATGAAAACATGCACAGGAAGAGGCAGAGTAATAAGCACAATTAGTGCAGTGGGGAAATGAACAGAAGGCATTAATCCGTGGAGCAAGAGAAGGGCTTCTTCGTTACTATTCACTGGAAAACAACTTAGTGCCTAGCCAAACAAATTTTTTTTTTAACAGAAGTACTTGGAAGGACCTGGGGGTGTTAGTAAATGGAATGCCACCTTTAAATTCAGGTTGAGTTCTTGTTGACAGTGGTGAACATCTGCTTCAAATAGCAATAAAATGAAAGCTATATCATCTATACAGCTGCATCCTTAAAACTAACAAAAGAAGAACTTCAAATGAGACAAGGAAAAACAAGACATAAGCATTGTCAAATAAGGCACATGTAAAAATCTACACACATTATCCAGTGAAAGACAATATATATATATTTGGAGGTAGAAATAATTACAAAAATACTGACATTTCTAAAGCATTAGCATATTTGTTACAAACAATCACCAACTAATCCCCATTCAGAAAACTGTTTTGTAAAATGATTATTCAACATCTTCAGGACTACATATTTGTGGCTTTTTTTTTTTTTTTTTTTTTTTGAAATTTCACATGTGAGCATCTGGAGAATTCAGTTAGTGGCAAAAAGTTGTCCATACTATGAGAAATGTAATATGGAAATTATAAAAAGTTATAAATGTTCATAAACCCCATGGTCATCATAATGTAAATGTCCTTGAGTGCACCAAGTTGATATTTCCTCATCAATTAGGAATTCACAATTCTTAATTTCACAGGCCCATTGACGTTTTTAGTAATGTGGCTATATCTGCTGGCATACTCCCTTCGTCACCTGCAGGTCAGAAAGGGGCATTGAAAGTTTAATAAAAATATTTTATGAAATATATTTTCTCTAATTTTGGTGAATTCCTAATCATCTTTCAAGGCCCAGTTTAGTATCATTCCTTGTTAAGACCTTCACGAGCGATGCCCGGGTGGCACATTCGGTTAAGCACCTGACTCTGGGTTCTGGCTCAGGTCCAGATCTCAGGGTCTTGAGACTAAACCCTGTGAGGGGCTCCGCATTCAGCACAGAATCTGCTTAAGTTTCTCTCTCCCTCTCCTGTTGCCCTTCCCCACTGTGAATGCTCTCTCTAAAATCAATCAATCAATCTAAAACAAAACAAAACAACACAACTTTTGCAATCCCTACATATATTCAGGGCTATTTCCTCTGTGCTCATATTCATATTACCAGCACAGTAATCTAGAGGCTAGGTTTCTGAGTTAACATAAATATAGATATATAAAGATAGGCACGTATTAATTTGGATCATATTCTATTCATATAGCGCACAGTATTTACTACTCAGGTTTACTCAATAAAACCATTTCTGTAACAAACTGAATAGTGAAAACAACCAAACAAATCGTGCATCTAGACCCTTACTTTCAATCCAAAGATAAAATCACTAACTTAGACTTACATGGCATACCTAAACAAAATTGTGAATATGGCACACCAGTTGAAGATTAAAGTGCCCACGTAAATAACCTTTTCCCAATGTTTGCCCCATATTTCAATTAAATGAGACTCCAGTATCTAGACACTTACGCAGGAAGCATTCAGGATTTTTTTTTTTAAGATTTATTCATGTGAGAGAAAGAGACAGCGTGCGCTCGCGAGTGGGGGGAGGGGGAGAGAGAGAAAGAGAGTCTCAAGCAGACTCCTCACTGAGCATGGAGCCCGACACGGGGCTCAATCCCACAACCCCAAGAGATCATAACCTGAGCTGAAACCAAGAGCCAGACGCTCAACCGACTGAGCCACCCAGGTGCCCCCAGGATTTTCTAAAGCAGGAAAACATCTTGTGTCAATTAACCACTTAAAATGTTTAAAGATGAACTGCTTTATTAGTTTATAGTGACAATGGCATAGTTGACAATTCATAAATATTTGTACATTCAAAGCAATGGATAATTTTATAAATTAGCTGTGGCTAAAATGCAGCCAAACTAATCACTTTTCTGTCACACATACACACCCCAGTTATAATCTAAAATTATGAGTACTTTTATCTACTCTTCTTTCAGTAAAAAAAACACATGCACAGAAACACAAACAATTCCATAAACTCTCAAGTTCACTGACACGCTTGCCTTGAAGCTCATCCACAGACTTAGCCCATGAAATCTAACCTGAAACTTGTCCTAAATTAACTGACCCAACTAAATAATCAGACAGCTCCAGAGACAGTAAGACAAGAATCCAAAAGTACAAGACAACAAAGCTCTACGAGATTCAGTATTCTGGGAACGGAGGGAAGGGTGGAAAGAAGGAAAAGGGGTGAGGAGACTCTTCTAAGTTTGAAGATACTAAAGATATGGTGCAATAAAATGCAATGTGTGAACTCTGGATTTTTTTTTAAAGCTATAAAAGACATTGGGGGATAAGTGGGAAAACATGATAATATTTGGAAATTGCTGTTAATTTTCTTGGATGTAATGGTATTGTGGCAACTTAGAGGGAATGCTAAGATATTCAGAATGACAAGTCATGTCTACAACTGACTGAAATGGTTCATGAGGAAAAAAAGTTAGATGTTAGAAAAAATGTTTACAACTGCTAAATTCATTTATACTATGCTTTCAACATCTGCATGAAAATTTCCATATTAGAGTTTTAAAAGGTAGAAAATCTATTAATATAATCACATTAAGAGATTAAAGAAAAATCACATACCCCCAAACCATAATTCTTATCCTAAAGCAGGGGTTCTCT
Source organism: Ursus arctos (assembly GCF_023065955.2). Taxonomy (NCBI): domain Eukaryota; kingdom Metazoa; phylum Chordata; class Mammalia; order Carnivora; family Ursidae; genus Ursus; species Ursus arctos. The sequence goes on along the minus strand of NW_026623111.1, from coordinate 74,347,013 downwards.
GACTTTAGCATGTATCAGAACACCAACCAGATTACTGAATTCCATTCCCAATTTCTGACTGAGTAGGGATAGAGCTGGGCTTGGGAATTTGCATCTCAAGGCAATTTCCCAGGTGATGTTGTTGCTGTTGGTCCAGGGACTGCACTTTCAGAACAAATAAAGCAAGCTCTAGAAACACAAAAATCTGACAAGCATTTCTGAGAGGAATCGTGGTACTTATCTTTCATAGTGTCTTGGAAACAGAGGCATACAGATTGTTAACATAAAGCACAGACACACTCAATTACAAATATACTTCTTGTTTACAGTGGAAAAGAACCTCACTGTGAGAGATGAAAAGGGTACATGTACTCTCATTAGGACAGTGTCCAGTTACTTAAATAAAACCAGAAGCAAACACCAAAATCATTACAGTTAAGAGAATAAAGGCATTATTGTATTCTTAGCCTACCAAATAAAACACATACTGAAAAAACTGATACAAATAGCTTTAACAAGACAGAGAAAAATTTCCTACATAAAGAAAGAGTAATAAATGGGGGAACGATTCTTTATAACTAAACGCTTCAAAGGTAACAGCCTAAAAACATAGCTGAAATAAGTTGCTATTTTAAGAGATACTTGATATGAAAATAACAGGTAAAATTGAAGACAAAACAAATTCATACAAGTACAAATAATTTACATGAATTATGACCAGACATGACTGGATATACACTGGTCTCATCTGAAATACCATTAAATGCCATGGAAAAAGAAATCAGGGGCACTACACAAAAGAGAAAGAACAAAAGAAAAAGACAACGGTGAAGAGAGAGCTGTCAACAAATTTTGGAAGCTGAAAAGCAAATGGAAGAATGGAAGCTGACTTTAGCAGAATAGAGCAAAAACTTAAGTGAGCACAGGTAGAAAATGCAAGAAGGTTACTTCATACTCAGAATCTAACTACCCCACCCCCCGCCCCAACTCAAGACACAGAGGCTCCCAAAAGACGGGGAATACACAGAGCTAAAACAGATTGAAGAGTAGAACATCTAAGGCCTGCCCAACAGAGCCAGCCATTTACCCCAGATACACAAACGAAGGTTTATTCTTTGGAAAGTCTGAATCAGAGGAATGCTGAATATGGGCATGGTAGAAGACAGTGAAACTATACTGGAACAGGAAAATTAACTATATAAATATGACAACAGCCCTCCCTCCTTCCCTGCTTCTCCTTAGCTCTAATAATGTGTCAGTAGGTTTATACTCTATCTCCCACATTTCACAAAAGATTGAATATGTTCCTAGGGAAATGAACTAGCCCATGAGAAACAACTTATGTAGTTAAAGACAGTGGGGAGTCCAACAATCAAACTGCTGAAACCCCAATTAACTATGATGGTTCTATTTAAAGACTTACTGTTAGAATAAAATCTATGTATCTGGGTAGGTGGCAACAGTGCTAAAGGAGAACAGTTATTCTACAAAATTTGCAAAGATGCCCTAACAAAACAGGAAAAAATGTGCTGTGGAATCTGCCTTCTATGGCTTTCGCTAGCTAATCTGAAATTGGCAAGTTGCCACCTCCACACAAAGCCTAGTAATTGTTTAAGTTACAATCATAACAGTTGCTTCTACTCAAACTTTCTTCAATGCCTGCCTCCCCAACCTGAAGCACCCTGAAATAAACGCTACATAGGAAGGACACCTACTAATTTCACCATACATCCCTCTCTCTTTCTCTCTGTTCTCAAAGACAGATTAAAATACACTGAACTCTTTATAATACAGAGTGCCCGGCAAAATACTGGGACCCAGTAAATATTCAATGGAAGTTTGCTGAATTGAAATGACCTATGATCAACATTAGGAATATCCTTATTAGAATAATGATAAAAAAGCTTGTGTCCAATTAAATTTAACATTAAATAAGAAAAGAAAGATGTAAAAGACTGCATGCTAAGTTGTGTAAAAGGGAAAAAGAATACATATACTCACTTCCATCTGCATAAAATAAGTGGTCACATGCTAAAAGTCAATATGTCACTTTTAGGGGGAAACTGGATGACAGGGTGAGGAGGCCTTTGTTTGCTTTTTGCATCTTTTGAATCTTGAACTACGTGAATGTATTATCTTTTCAAAAACAGAAAACCTAATTTAAAAATTATTCTTTTCAAGAAGGTGGAATGAAGATTCTCTTAGAGGGTTCTTTCTAGTACCCAACCAACTTCAATCTGAAATTACTACATTTTTGAGGGAAAAAAATGCATTTTATTGCACTCTAGTGCAGTATTTGCTGGTCAAAATGAAAATGTAAATGTTACAGTTCTTAAGAAATTAATATTATACCACATATTTTAATTCTTTGGATTCATTTATATTACTTATGAAGTAAGTAAATTATAAAATTGTGAATAAAATTATAGATCTAGTTTTATTTGGGGGATGTTTTGGTGTCAAGAGATAAGGTATAGAAGAGACAGAATTATCCAAAATCAAGTGTTTGTATCAATTCTGGCAACCTAATCTTAGTTATTTCTTGTAGTACTTTTGAAACGAGCATGCTTTTCCTGTACAGTAGGCCAGTTAAAGATTCGGGCCATTTTTGTTAATCCCTTGCTACTGCCAATTTGATGCCTTTTCATATAAATAAATACTGATGTTTCTGCTTACAAACAACTTACCTTCATCGACTGTGGTCATATCTTGTTCTAGTTTCAATTTCTGTTGGTTAATTTTTAGCATGGATTCTTCAATTGTCCCCTGGCTTATTAATTTTATAACTAGTACTTCTCTATAAAGAAAATAGAAGATACGTCCATTGGTTACTTAATATAAAACTATTTGGATACATACAAGCTATATAAAACGTCTTAGAGTTCAATAAGAATAACCTGAAGATTGTGTAACAAATATATCCATAACCTTAAATTCCCCTTTTATTCAAACTTGGGATTGATGTTTTCTGAGCATGTAACTTTTAAAGGACCTTTCTTATTAATCCAAGATATCTGTACTCCAAAAATTACTTATAAACCTTATTACAACAAACACTCTGGGTTCAGATAGGTATTCATTTTAAAAAAGGAACATGTTAAACAAAAACAAAAATAAAAATAAAAATAAATTAAAAGGAACATGCTTTGTCAGGTTCCACTAAATAATTCAGTATAAAAAGTAAGAAAGTGTAGTGAAGTACAAAGATTACACAGCAAGTTTTAATCCCATAATAGGTACAGATAAATGTGGTTCATAAATGAATTTGTCAGTATCTTTTGGAAATACAGTAACACACTCCACACAGAAAACATTGATTATTCACTACTGACATCTGCAAATAGAGTTGAATTATAGGTATTGGCACCTCTTTAAGCTCAAATGTCAAAATGAACCTTCACCTAAAATATCTACAACTCAAATAATGTAATTCCTATAGGACAGTACGGTAGCAATAATATACATATTACTGTCTATCTGACTCTTAAGTGGTCTAACAAGCCTTTTTTTTTTTTTTTTTTTTTTTAGATTTTTTATTTTATTTATTTGACAGAGACAGCCAGCGAGAGAGGGAACACAAGCAGGGGGAGTGGGAGAGGAAGAAGCAGGCTCCCAGCGGAAGAGCCTGATGTGGGGCTCCATCCCAGAATGCTGGGATCGCGCCCTGAGCCAAAGGCAGACGCTTAACGACTGCGCCACCCAGGCACCCCTAACAAGCCTTTTTAACTAATATTTTTCAAAAGGGCTGAACCCCTGGTAATATTTTGTTTTCATCAGCTGCAGGACTAATTGGGGTGAGGTGGGAGGTTATTTTGCTTTAACTACTAGAAAAATGAATAGGTCACATAGTGAAGTTCATATTCAACACTGCTGGTATAAAATATATCAGCAGCCATGCTTTGCTAAAAACACAAAAACTGAAGGAGGACACTGACAGACTATATCCTACTATTCTATACAAATTAGATTGACATTTGGTTAAAAATAAATTTCAACTCAAAACACTTACTTAGTCTGGCCTACTCTATGGCATCTATCTTCTGCTTGTTTGTCATTGTACGGGTTACAGTCAATATCATGGAGTATAACAACATTTGCTGAAGTGAGGTTTATTCCTAGGCCACCAGCTTTTGTTGACAGCAGAAACACAAAGATATCCATATCGGTATTAAACTCGTCAATTAGGTGAATCCTATAAGATAAATATATTAGGCTAAATTTCACTAAAACGTATGTAACTAAAACTGAAAACAATCACGCTACATGGAAAAAAAACCTTGAAGATATAAATACATGCTCTTGGCAATATAGTTACCTTTCCTGCAGTTACTTTACTGAAAGACCTTCCAAGTTCACCTTCTTTTCTATACCATTTCTCTTTCTACTAATTCTCACTTTAATTCAAGTTTCAGGTCTGAGAAATGCTAAAAGGGTCGCCAGGAGTAAATAAACTGTGTTTAGAACAGTGCCTCAGAGATAAGTGGTCACCAAAAGACAGCTATGATATAGTATAATTTTCTCTGGCTGTCTTGCCTCCAGGGTAGAGACCTTCCCCTGACAGTTCCCTGGATAGGCTAGATGTCTAGTAGTTGCTCAGTGACTTTGTTGACTCACTGGTTCCATTGTTTTCCTCTGTTTGAAATGTATAGTCAGGGCCACCAAATGAGGCATTATTTTCCTTCTTAATGGATACAGATATCTCTGTGGGTGGTGTATTTACACAAGGTTGGACTTGCTTGACACCTCACTGGAAGCTTCCTGACACCAGGATTTCTCAACCCTGGCATTTTTGACATTTTGGGCCTGATCGTTCTCTGTCGTGGGGGTGTCCTGTGCCTGGTAGGGTTGTCAGCAGCATTCCTGGTTCCCACCCACTAGATGCCAGGAACGACTCCTTTCTTTTTCTAGTTGTGACAACCAGAAATGTTTCCTGACATTAACAAGTGTCTCTGGGGGAGACCTGGTGAGAACTACTGCTTTCTGCTGTTCTAAACACCTGAGCCCCCTCCAAGGTTATTTTCTCCTTCATTTCATGACTTCTGGCTTATCTAAATTTTGCATATGGCTTTTCAATCTTTAGCCTTCTGAGAAGTCGATTAGCCGCCGCTCTTGATACCAGATGAACTAAAGATCTCAAGATCAAACTAGAACAGTGTATTCTCTTTTAGCATGACTTCCATCCTTAATGCAGGAAAAAAAAATCCATTCTAGCTGATAAAAAAATAAACCAAACAATAAAATGCCATTTAAACACACTAGAGAAGGTATTCCTTTTTTTAAGACAATCTTTTAATCTTTGAGAATTAAAAAAATAAACGAACTGAACTCATTCAATTACTCTTAAAATATGAAAAGCCCAAGATTTTAAAACAATCTTTGTCTTTGTTTTTTAAACAATCTTGATTTAAAGGTAAGGTGCTTCAAGGGTCTGAATGAATCTTAAAGAGGAAAACATTCTAATTAGATATTGAGATAGATTTCTGCAATTCACATAAAAAACTTAAAAAATTTTATCTTAAGACGATTTGAAATAACAACACAGAAGACTCAAAAGTAATACAATTCAATCAAATGCTTTACACACATTTACAATTCCAACATTTACTCTTATTTGAAGCTGAGGTGGAGATTTTCTGAAACTAAAGTGAAGTATACTAACCTTTCAGAAATCTGAGTCTTCCCATCTAATCTGAGGTACCTATGCTGATGATGTTTTAAGAGAACTTCTAAAATATCCAGCATCATGGTAAATTGGCTAAATAATACAACTCTATCACCCTGTGAAAATACATACATGGATTAGATAGATGGAAAAATCAAATTATAAGTATCTAATGATCAACTGCTTTTTTAATAAAAATCAAGTGCTCACAGCAAAGGTAAATTTCTTGTTATAGATATAACAAGCTTATATATAAATAAACTACCATAACTTCTGAACTTCAGACCTAAAATTTAATTCTCAGTTTTGATTTTCAAGGACAGTTCATGAAAACAATAGTACAAAAGTACTATTTGGATTATGATCTTATAAATTTAAGTTGTTTCACATGTCAATGGTAGTAGTACTTAAATAACATGGTATCCTCAAAATACTAATTTTGAGGCAATCATACAGATTGTCACTCATGAAATAATGACACATAAGATTATTTTTTAAAAGCATCAATACAGATGTGTTCTACTAACTTGTTTTTCTTTCTCAGACTCAACAGAAGAGAATTAATCAAGAAAAGACATCCCCAAATATATCCCTAAATGCTCAAAGAATTAACTTCTAGAAACATGTATAGTAGACATAGGCTAAAACTTTAAGAAAGTCAAATCATGCCAGAATGATTTTAAAGAAGTTTAACTAATTGGAAAAATACAAGAAGAGTAGCATTCTTCTTTATTACCTTCTGCTTCAACTCAGACAAGATGCATCCTAAAACTCGGAATTTTCCAGAATCTAAAATCAAGTCCATGTCTAATTGGAAGTTATTAATATGTCGATACTGTTTACAAAGTACATGTAATTCAAAGTCTGTCATAACTTCCATATCTTCAAAGATCAAGTCAGGGTTAGCCTCACAATGTGTAGGTTCCTTAAAACAAAACAGAACCATATGCACTTCAAAATGAAGATAATTTATAATATGACCATAACACTCGAATAAAATTGTTCACATCTGATAAAATATTAAGTAGCTAAACAGCACATGTTACATGGTACAATTTAACAAAGGAAAATAATATTCATTATTTTAGGTACAATAAAGGGGGAAAAGTCCTTATTATTGTTTTAGAGACAATACCCTGAAATATTTAGAGATGAAGTAATGTCTAGAATTTGGTTCACAATAATCCTGGGGTGTGGTCTAGATGAAACAAGAGTAGTGTCATTCTAGATAATAACTGTATAAAAAAAAAAATGGGTGAGGGTTACATGGGAAGAGGATTTCATTACACAATTCTCTCTACTTACACATGCTTAAAATTTTTCATAAATTTAAAATAATATAAAAATTTTAAAAAAGCAAATAGTTGTTTTTTTTTTTTTTTTTTTAAGATTTTATTTATTTATTTGACAGAGAGACAGCCAGCGAGAGAGGGAACACAAGCAGGGGGAGTGGGAGAGGAAGAAGCAGGCTCCCAGCAGAGGAGCCTGATGTGGGGCTCGATCCCAGGACTCTGGGATCACACCCTGAGCCGAAGGCAGACACTTATGACTGAGCCACCCAGGCGCCCCCAAACAGTTGCTTTTAACACAAAGATCTATCTATAAAGGAGAACTATGGGTGGGTGCTAAGGGAGAATGAGGCAAAAATAAAGATTAATAATAAACTACAGACAAAATATAATAAAGAAAAAAATGAAGAAAACAAATGGAGAAAACAACTCACTGCCCTGGACATAAAATCTGAGGTATCTTTTTGGTAAAATAAAGAAGTGCATTATGGTAGTCTCAGTCAGGAGTTGGCAAACTTTCTGTAAAGGGCCAGATAGTAAATATCTGAGGTAGGCTCTGTAGGCATAATGATCAATTTTGCAACTCCTCCACTCTGCCCTTGTACAGGCATACCTTGCTTCACTTTTTTTGTGTAAGGGTTTCACAGATAATGTGCTTTTCACAAACTGAAGGTTTGTGGCAACCCTGTGTTGACCTAGTCGATTGGTGCCATTTTCCCAACAATATTGCTCATTTTGTGTCTCTGGTAAATCTTAAAATATTTCAAACTTTTTCATTACTCTTATATTTGCTGTGGTGATCAGTGGTTATAACTTGCTGAAAGCTCAGATGACAGTAGCAATTTTTTTTAACAACAAAGTACTTTTTAATTTAGGTATGTATACTTTTTTAGACATAATGCTATTGCACACTTATCGACTACAGTACAGTATAAATGTAACTTTCATATGCACAGGGAAACAAAAAAATTCATCTGACTCCCCTGCGGTCTGGAGACAAATCTTCAGTATCTCCAAGGTATGTCTGTATTGAGAAAGCAGTCAGAACAAACAGAAACGGAAAGACTTGGCTGTGTTAAAATAAAACTTTATTTGGCCCTAAGGCCATAGTTTGCTGACTCCTAATACAGACCGTCCATCCTCTCGGCTCTTATGTTCCCCCTTAAATTATCTTGAACTTTGTCTTAAAAATACTTTTCTTAACTATGGGGTTAACGGATCAATATGCTCATTAGGCTCAACTGATCTTTAGCCAGCCTAATCATTTAACCCGGGGTTTAACGGTGTTAGTAAAGGTCAGGGTTAGCATAACATGAAATCCTTACCTTTAGCATAAGCTGAGACATTTCCTTGAGCTTTTCAGCTGTGTAATATTGGCGATGTAATAAAGGATGATTGGCCATTTTTCTCAATTGCATCATGACATTGCACATTTCTGTGTTTTTTTCTGTGATCCAAAGAGCACACATTAGAAACAAAAAACAAAACCTAAGTTGACAGCTGTCTGCTGAAATACATCTCAATGCAAACAAAAAGCTTAAAACTGTTTCTTCAAATTGTAACTAATTTTTTTAAATGAGCAAATCCCACCATAATATGACTAAACTACGTGTAGCCCCAGTACAGGATTATTTTTCACATGCAACTGTAAAAATCAGATTATACCCATGTTGTTGATAGATTTTTTCAATCTGTTGAAAAGACCCAAATAGAGCTGCTCCTGTTTCTCTGACATTGCACACAATTCAATTCGATCTTTCTTGGGGGGTAGCTGCTTGAGAACCTGAGAAAGGAAAACAGTTTAAGCAGATCATTCACATAAAGAAGAAAACAGATTTTTAAAAAACAATCATCATAATAAGTATGCAGATAAGTTACCTCTTCTTTTACCCTTCGGAGAATAAACGGTTTTATAATTTGTTTCGCGTGTGCTATTCTCTCCTTTTCATATATACTTTGCTCATCTGCTGATTTCTAAGTAAAAAAAAGAACACGTCCTTTCAGAAATTAATGATTTAAATGATCACCATTAACAATATTACAGAACGTGAAAATCATCCTCACTACAATCGGAGTTATTTTCCACAGAAACGCACTTCATTCTAGATGGACTTTCACATTTCAACTCTGGGCTATTAGCCTACTTCTTCAAGCTCCATATGTATTTTGAGGTTTCATGTACTCTGCTGAGCGAATAAAACTGAACTGTCCTAGGAAGGTGTTCAGAAGTTTGAGTCATAACTAAATTACCAGACAGCTCTCATGAAAGTGTGAGTGTGTGTGTGTGTGTGTGTGTGTGTGTGTAACAGGGTGGGGAGAAGAGAAGGGGAAGAGAAAGAGAAACAGGTAGAAAACTTGTATTTATTTCTAGAAAAATGACCCCAAAAGAAAGCTAGTGCAGGTGATGTACACCATGTGTTTTAAAAGACAGGGATGGTTGAGATTGTCAAGGCTTGTTAATTCTGGAGAATTAAAGAAGTGGAATTTTACTCTAAGATGTGAGGAAGTCCTCCATATTCTATCATCTACTAGGCCATCAAGTGGGAGTGATTAGTGAAAGTTTAAAAGGCAGTTAATTTGCAGTGGAAGAATATCATAGAGAATTCCTGCAAAATGTATGTGACTTGGGAGAGAGGCAAGAATCTATATAAACATTGCAGGACTGGAGAATTTAGTAGGACTTCCTGAAGTCTATTACTATACTTTTTCTCTATTAAAAGATTTCCTTTCCTTTCCCTTTCCTTTCTTGAATTTATTGAGACAGAGAGAGAAAGAGGGAGAACATGCGTGAGCAGCGGGGAGGGGCAGAAGGAGAGGGAGAGAAAGAATCTCAAGCAGACTCCACGCTGAGTGTGGAGCCCGACACGGGGCTTGATCTCATGACCCCAAGATCGTGCCCTGAGCTGAAATCAAGAGTCAGGCACTTAACCAACTGAGCCACCCAGGCATCCCTCTACTCTACTTTTTCTAAGCAACATGGAGAAAATTAACTAGATTCTCTTATATATAGAATTTCTTTGTGTAACTGTAAGAAACTGTTACTCTGGGATGCCTGTGTGGCATAGTAGTTCAGCGTCCGTCTCTAGGTTTTGACTCAGGTTGTGGCCTCCAGGTCGTGGCCTTCCAGGTCATGGGCTCAGCCAAGAGTCTGCTTGAAATCCTCCCTCTCCCTCTGCATGCCTCACCCCTCCATCCCGCCCCCCAACCTGCGCTCTCTCTCTAAAATAAATGACTTTTTAAAAAAATTGTTACTTTTTAATTTATGGACTTTTATTTCAAAACATTTTTCCCAGTATAGGAATTTTCTGGATAGTCTACCTTTGCCCAGTTCTACAGTTTACCTACAAAGAAATGCTACTAATTCACCAAATTTTAGTAAGGTAAATGCAATGCCCAAACCTTCCCCACATATTATATACCTGAACACTCCACTAATTTAAAATTGTCACTGCAGAAAATTAAGATATTAAAACCAAGACTTTTGGATATCAATTACAGAAGTCACCAATTTATTTCCCATGGTATTTTGGCAGACTTCCCAAGTCATGCAAGTAGACGGATATCAACTACTTAACTGATATCACGTATACACTATGAAAACAAGAAAAAAAGGCAGAAGAGTGGCCTATATAAAACATAAAGTAACATATTTGGGAGAAAATATAAATTTATGCTTACTGTTTTAGAAGAAAACATTCTTCGTATTTCACTGGTGCTACTACTAAACATGTGTGGCATAACAAAATTCAACAGCGACATGAGCTCCAACAGGTTATTCTGTACAGGTGTGCCTGTGAGCAGCAAACGGTTATTTGCCTGTGAAAGTAAAATTGAGATTAGCTTTCTTTGTTTTAAAGAGCCAAGTCCTTCCTGTCTATACTCTTCAGGAAAAGAGAAAAAAAATTAAAACCATTATTAATAATGTAACATTCTGTGATGAAAGACTAGTAATTCAGAAAAATTATCACCTATTGTATTTTAAGGTAAAGTATGTAAAACTAATGGTTTCATTTTATAAGTAGATAACTGGATTGTATTTGATATTCATAAAGTTTATCACATAGAACAGGGGTTGGTAAATTGAGGCTCATGAGCTAATAAAATGGTTTTTATACTTTTAAAAGGTTATAAAAGAAAACGAGGGGCGCCTGGGTGGCACAGCGGTTAAGCGTCTGCCTTCGGCTCAGGGCGTGATCCCGGCGTTATGGGATCAAGCCCCACATCAGGCTCTTCCACTATGAGCCTGTTTCTTCCTCTCCCACTCCCCCTGCTTGTGTTCCCTCTCTCGCTGGCTGTCTCTATCTCTGTCGAATAAATAAAATCTTTAAAAAAATGGGGCGCCTGGGTGGCACAGCGGTTAATCGTCTGCCTTCGGCTCAGGGCGTGATCCCGGCATTACGGGATCGAGTCCCACATCAGGCTCTTCCGCTATGAGCCTGCTTCTTCCTCTCCCACTCCCCCTGCTTGTGTTCCCTCTCTCGCTGGCTGTCTTTCTCTGTCGAATAAATAAATAAAATCTTTAAAAAAAAAAAAAAAAAAAATCTTTAAAAAATAAAAATAAAAAAAATAAAAGAAAACGAAACAAAACAAAAACAAAAGCAAAGAACAAGTCGCAGAGGAAGGCCCACAAGGCATGAAATATTATCTGGACCTTTACAGAAAAAGTTCGCTGACCCCCGATATAAAATACTAAATACATTAAAACACATAACTTCATTATAATTGGAAAAATTCACAAAATACTCTTACATTAATTGTCATAAGGTGCTGGTAGCGGATGGAGCCCATGTTCTTCAGCATATGGCCCTCATCAAAAATCGCGTAATTAAGTTTCAGCCGTCGAAACAGACTACGATCATCAGAACTGCTGATTGCACAATTATACCTGTCACAAAAAAAACAAAAAACAAAAAAACTCTCTAAGGTTACACCTTTAAGAGCCTGGACCATAGTGAAACTTAATGTTTTCTACAATGATTTTTACTTATTATACATTTCTAGTATCCAGTACCTGAAAGATACCACTAGATCTTGTTGGTGTTCAAATAAATACTGATGCGCTTGTATACAATTATTATCTACGTGTAACCAAGTTACAAAAGCTGCAATGTGTGGGTAAAGGAAAATTTTAATGTCATAATTGGACAACTTCTACACAACTAAGAAGCAGCCAATTTGGGTATAATTTACACGTTATCTGCAATCGTTATACACTTTGCTTCACAAACTGTTGTATTTTCAGAACAAAAGTGGGGAAAAAAGGACATGAAATGAAGACATTTGTTAAGAACATAATACTACTGTATTAAACTAGTAGAGCATATCCATGAAAAAAGAGTTAATAGTAGCTAGCAGTACTATACTATATATAAAAATGAAGTCCATTTTATGTAGGAAAGATGAATTATGGATTCTTCTTTTAATCATGGCCTCCTACAGAAGTCAGTAGATGGAAATAACTAAATACTGACAGTTAATATGAACTTGAAATAACCTATGAACTTGAAATAACCCATATTTAAAAAGTAACATGACAGCATTAAGTTCTCTGCTACATATTTATGCTAAACGGACCACCAAGGAATGACTAACTTATTCAAAATTTTCTTTCCCATCCTTCTATTTTAATTCAGTTTTTTCATTTAGAGTGAGATTCCACTGTATTTAATACTTAATTATTAATAATAATTAACATTTATAAGTTACAAATATTATAAATCGTTTTAGTGGGATATCTTCAATTTTACTTGAAGTTTAACAGAAAGAGTCCTATAAAACTATGTTTTCGATCACATGGACAAAAACCTTTATATAACCACTATCAGTCACCTGTTGTACTAGTAAAAAACTAAAAAGTGCCTGAATACTCAACATAAGTCGTTCCATCACTTTTGTTGCATAGTTCTTAGCCTGACCTTTCCTTCATGTTACTACTAACGTATTTTAAATATTTTTTGTAAATATAGGGGTTACACAATATCTCTGCCCCCATATTTTTTTTCTCAATACTTACGTGGTCACAATTACATTATACTCTTCATATTTACTATGGATGTTATATCTAATCTGTTTACGTTCTTCTTGAGAGCCTACGATTTAAAAACAACACACACATATTGATTATACTTAATGTACTTTACTATATGTCAGGATTTTAAAGAAATTTCCAATTAAAGCAAAATGACACTCTTACCATAGTAACAGAGCACCTTTAAAGTGGGGCACCATAAATTAACTTCTCTTAACCAGTTGTCTAGGAAACAAGAGAGGTATTACTTGCATCTGCTAAACAGGTTAGGTGTATGCAGTGAAATGAGTTCTATCCAAAAACTTTTCTTTTACAAAATAATACAAGATTTTTTAAAAATCACAGACCCTTCACAATTTTATTCCTGATGTTTAAAATAATTCTGAGGAGGCATAAAACAAAAGGAAGAGGACCAACCATTATATTTACAGAATGACTAAACTTCAATTTAAAGAGTTTTTTGGATTATGTTCATACATACATTCACTTACTCTAGTCTACAGTCAATCTAATTTAAGTGGGAATGAACTGTATACTCTCTGATTCCATAAATGTTTAATTAGAAATTTAAAAGGACTTGTTTCTTTTGGTAAGTCATTAAAACAATTTTTTTCATTAAAATAATTTTTTAAAAGTATTACAAAAACAAATGATCTTATCGATGGTCCTTTGAGGCATAATAATTTAAAAGCTGAATAACTGACTTGTATTTGAGATATTTTCTTTTAAAAGACCTCCTGTACAATCAAACACACATACACACACATACGCAAAGGGGGGAAAGTCTAAGGAGACCACAGAGTTAATATTCACCTCCACAAACTAAGAAATCACACATACACAGTTTTTCTTCTCCCTGTATAAACACTACACAGTCAAGTATGGTTGTTCACAGTATTACAAACCTATAGTTGACGCTGGAACAACGATCAAATGAGGACCTTTATTACCCTCCTGATAGAGGTATGCCAGGAATGCAATGGCTTGAATAGTTTTTCCTAGGCCCTAAAATTAAATGTTTAAAAGACAATATATGAAATTTAAAAACAAACAAAAAATACTGGAAAACACAAAAGGAAAAATAGTATTTCTGGTTTTATTTACTTTTGATTCCCCAAAATGCAACCCTATGAGAATTCTACCATGTTCTTAGCTCTCAGTGACAGATGAAACAGATCATAATCTCCAAATGATAACTATAACTTAAGTTTAATGAGCAGAATGTATCCTAACCGCTAGTTAAAAATGGGACACACATTAATATGGAAGAGCTCTGCAATGCATATAAAGGACATAATTTTGGTAATTGTTTTATATAAAGCAAATATTTAATACATACTGGATAGATTAACAACAATGTGCCAACGGCTAATTGGATTTGAACATGTGCCTGCCCTATTACCCACCAATTTCACTTCTAGGAGTATATTCAAGAGATATGAGAACACATGTCCACAAAGAGACTTGAGTAAGAATGCTGACAGTAGTTTTATCATGATAGCCAAACACTGGAAATAACTTCAATGTCCTTCAACAGGAGAATGGATGAAGTCATAGCATATTTATGCTAGGGACTACCGCATGCCAGTAAAACACCAAACTACTGATACATATAAGAACAGATGAAACTCAGTAACCTTATCATGCACCAAATGAACCAGAAACAAACAGTATATACTATATGGCTCTATTCATATAAAGTTCAAAATTTGAAAAAATAATCTATGGTTATAGGTGTCCGAATAGTGGTGGAGGTAATACTAAAAAGGAGCATGAGGGAACTTTCTGGGATAATGGAAATGTTGATCTGGGGAGGGTGGTCACACAGGTGCACATATGTAAAAAAAATCACCAAGCTGAACATTTGTGCATTTTACTACAAGTAAATTATACATCAATGAAGGTGTTTTTTTCTGTTTTGTTTTTTTGTTTTTAAAGGCTACTGGGGAGGAGCCAAACATTACCAACTGTTAAGAACTGAACTGACCTCACTGCCCAATTCACGTGTTGAAGCTCTATCCCGCAATGCAACTATATTTGGAGACAGGGCCTTTAAGAAGGTAATTAAGGTTAAATGAGATCACAAGGATGGGGACTCAATCCCCATCGTAAGAGAAAGAGACACGAGGGATGTGTGCGCACAGAGAAAAAGACATGTGAGGACATGGTGAGAAGGTGGCCATCTGCAAATGAAGGAGAGGCGCCTCGGGAGAAACCAAACCAGCCAACACCTTGGTCTTACAGACTTAAAGCCTCCACAGCTGTGAGAAATAAATTTCTGTTGTTTAAACCACCCAGTCTTTGGTCTTTTATTATGGGAGTCCTAGCAGACCAAGCAAGACACTAACTTATAAATACAGTGCTTTACAGGTCACAAAAAGTTTTACATATTCTACCTCATTTGGTAAGGACTAGCCCATGAAAGCCAAAATTGGGGCCCCAAACCTAGATCTGATTCTCAAGTCCAGCTTTCCACAACTGTCATGTTCTGTATCTAATTCTATAACTATTTTGAAATCATGCATATACATTATTTAGTTTTCTATCAGCTAAACAGCATCTCTCTTATGATGATAGTATGATTTTTGTGTGGGAGTAGTCTTAAAGTACAAGAGACTACTAGAAGCCAACTACAGAATAAAGAGCACTATTTATTTTAATAATGTAACATACAATGTATGTGTATTTAACAAACATTTTCTCCACTACACATGACTAATTTTTAATAAACTTTTTAAAGGAGGAAGGACATTAGGATAGAGTAAAGGTCAAGTTTCTATGTGATAATACCTGACCTACACTGTAATGAACTTCTAAGCTTAGTTTCAAGCAAATGTGATTTGGGAAAAAAAAGACTCAGAGACAGCTAACAAAAAAAAGTAAAATGGCTGAAATGATGTTGCTGGTAAATGTGTGGATTTATACGTATCTATAAATTTTAAAGGTAGCTACAGAAAAGCACATATAACAAAATCTCATTTAGTACTTTACACATATATGTATGTATACACACAAACCTGCAGAAGAAAATAATCCGAAAAGATATACATCAAAATAATACTTACTTCAAAGCGGTAGGAATATGAGTGATCTTGATTTTTTTTGTACTTTAAGGCAGTCTAATTTTTAAAACACATATATTTATTAATTTTATAATCAGAAAGAAAGACCATTTTCATTTTGGGGGGCAATGAGGAGGCTAGAGCTAAGAGAAGCAACAGAAAATTAGAAGGGGTGATTGGGGTATTTAAAATACTGAAGTGAGAGCAAGTAAACTACAGGCGTCAAGGGAAAATTTTATTTTTTAAATGACAGCAAGAACTCCTTTTAATGACAAATCCTAGAAACAGAGTTCTACTTACCATTTCATCTGCCAAAATGCCATTAAGTCCATGTTTATGTACCAATGCCAACCAATTCAAACCAACCTTCTGATAGGGCTTGAGTGACAAACTGGTAAAGAGAGTTATTAAATATTACGGATTTGTACTTCTAATAGTTTTCTCTACTAGCTTTCTGACATGACTGTTAAGTTTACAGCACATACAAAAACGGAAATACCTATGTCTAGTCTTACCTTTTACCTTATGTATACAAGCGATTTATACTTTGTTAAGAAAATTAGCCCAAAACACAATACATTTTTTTTCAATTTTCTCAAATTTTATTTTGTGTTGATTTTTTTTTCCGGCTATAAGAATTACAAAAAAAAACATTTCCATATTCAGTCATAAGGTAATGCTACCAAATTAATTCCATAAAAGATCAGAATATTATGATAACATATTACTAACCTAATATTTCTACTAGAAAATGGTAGTGTATGGATTTGAATTCCACCACATTAAGGAACTTCAAGTATTAGGACAACACAAGCTTAATTTGCCTTTGCTGGGATGACTGAATAAATGTCAATCACCTCTAGTATCAGTGGAATGTGTAATTCTAGAAGGTGTATGTATGTGTATATTTGTGTTTGAACTATGTATGAATGGAAATTTGCTAGACATCAACGAGCATCAGTGAGTAGAAAGTAGCAAGACAGTGTCAAAATCTCATTTAATTTGTAAAGACGTAATTTGGAGATAACTTGTTTGGAAGGTAATATGGAAGGTCATAATGGATGAAAACAGTATTTTTTACCCTAAAAGTTCAAGTGGTTAAAAACTAATAGCAGTTATTACCAAACATATATACAGACACACAAATATCATTTTCGAGCACCACCTCATTTAATCTTTTAACATCCTATAAAGACTGTCTTTTATCATCATTTTAAACAGATGAAAAGCCTGAGGCTAAGTAATTTGCTTGAGGCTGCAGAGCTACAAAGTGTTTTATGGAAGGCTAAGATTTGAACTAAGGAAGTCTATCTCATTCGGAAGTTTATTCTCATACTCGCTAGGTAAGCATACACCCCATATTAAGATGGAAAGCTAGGATAAGGCCATGCGCCTCTCGTTCTCCAGCTTTTATCCTGTCCCCTTAATTTCCTATTACATACATCCTAACTGCACATTGGGAAGGGGTCTGGACATAACTATGGTATAATAAAGTAGTTAAGGGCCAAATCCTAAAATCAATATACATTAATTAGAACAGTTTGTAAACGAGCGGGGGTAGAAAAAATTTCCATCTCAAATCAGAATCTATGCTTCAACTGTAAGGTATGCAATCTGCACAACATTTCTCATTAAAAAAAAGTTAAAAGTACTGGTAGGAAAAAAATCAGCAGTATTACTGAAGTCTTTGTAGTTCCTTTTTAAAAATATCCTTGCCTTCTTGGCAAATATAATTTCTACTGCCACTATGAAAGTAATAATAATATAAAACATGTTATCATAGATATTTTAATTTCCAGATCCAAATGAATTCTTTCTACAATAATGGTGAAAGTAAATACTAATATTGGAATATATACTCTATTCCAGTCACAATGCTATGGGCTTGATATGCATTATTTCTTCATTTAATCTACATTATCAAGCAAGTAAAATTATGACCCCCATTTTACAGATGAGACCATCTCTGGGACTCAGAGAAGGTAAGTTACTTGTCCAAGGTGATATAGCTATCCAAATCCATGTCTGCAGTGGCAAAGACAGTATCCAATCCAGGTCTGATCCAGACCTCATCCCTTCAACAGCAAAACATGAAAAAGTTCTTTCTCTCTGACCCACCCACTCTATGGTCAAAACTGAGTTATTATTTTTGAGTCCTTCCCAAGGCCTCAGTCATCCCACACATATAAGATCCCATTTTACGAAAATGATGAAATTTGATAAGCCTAGGCACAGCACACCATTTATGAATGCATCAAGGGGCCAGTATGCTATCCCAACATCAATCTATCACAAGTAGCCAAGAAATATTGAGAAACTAGTGTAACTGTTAGAATATTCTTCACTACACACAAAACTTCAAAAAGTGATGAAGGAATTTTGAGAAGCATCTACTATATAGAATTTTTTGATCAAATAAAACGGTCTCATCCATAATCACAAAGCAGCTCTGGTGGCTGTTTTTGATCAGGACATTCAATAGTTTTGTTATAATATTTTCTTTAAATTGCAAGTATTTGTGTGTGTGTATGTGTGCTTGTTTGTGTGTATATCTGTATATCTGAGTGTGAATGTGCTCTCTACTGGATTTATCTAAGCTACAAGAAACTTTTTGTTGCTTAGTATCCCAAGGGTGCTGCCCATCAACATATCCTTTCTTCAGAATGCAAAAGATCAATGAAAACGCAATTTTGACAAGGACGTTTTAAATCTAATTCACTTGTTATGACAAATTTTTAAAACAGGGCAGCTGTATTCTTTCTCTAGCAGGGTCTAATACTTAGATGTTGTACAATCGTACCTTCCATTTATTCAATTTATGACATTCTGTGGTTTTCTAAGAATTTTCATGACTGCATATGAACCCCAAACACCAGTTTACAGGTAAGAAAGTAATCTGTCCAGGGTTACCCAAATGGCAAGAACTGAGGCCCAGGCCTTCTGAATTAGTTAAGTGCTCTCTTCTCATTAGCGGACTATAAACACCTTTAAACTGAAGGTTTATCTTACCTCCTACGGAAAAAAATGATTTTATGATTTAAAATTTTCTGAGATCATAAAAGGAAATGAGGCAGCATGTTATTTTGAAGGTACTTGTTTTATGTTAGGAGAAAAAAATCCTTCCAAACAGTTATGATTTCTTTTCAGAGTGAAAATTAAACTGGGTTTAAATCTCCTGCCAGAGAAACTAGTATCAAAATTATTTTGAAAGGTGAGAAAAGCCTGAAATGGAAACAACAGGAGTCCATACAACATGCTAACTTTGATTTTAAAATGCAGGAATAGTTTAGGGAAACTTGTTGCAAGTAGTTCATATGAAACAAGTTTAGGGATACTAGCTGACCAAAAGTTTATGTCCCAACACAGTTGCTGAAAATACTACCACAACATTAGTTTGTACTAAGAGTAGTACCCAAACTACTAAAATATTTCCATCCTAGTACTTTGTTAGTCCAATCACATCTGCAGTACTGATTTGCATTCACATCACTGTCAAATGGCTTCATAGCAACTGTTTACAACAGGAGAGAAACCGATCCTGTCAAGCTGAGGACAAAACAGAAAAACCTCAGGTAGATTCAGCCCAGAAAGACCGGACACATATAATTAAATATATTGTATACTGAGCAACTGAGAAACGTTTTCAGTTAAAACAATTTAAACCCAATACATTTTAGATAAAAAGCTAAGGTCTGAAAGATGGCTACATTAATGGTAGGAATAAAGAGGGAGAAACACTGATTTTTTTTTTCCTTTTCGCTCACAGTATTATATTTTAACTTTAGGCATCTTTAGTTTTGACATTTTAAAATAAAAATTATGAATGTAATGGTTTTGAGATATATGCGAGACATTTTATTTTCCTCTGCCAAGACTTTATTTTTATTAAGGATGTTGGTATGTCTGTATGTCCCTAATCTCTAAAAGGCAATTTTTTTGTTATAATTCATATAAATTTGTAATAAGAAAATAAACAGTTAACATAATTTCACTGCAAGGAATTGGTTCTGTTAAGAAAAGCAGGATAGCTTAGTCATCAGGTTAGCTGAACATTTTCCTCCATGCTAATGAATCCTTTCCCAAGGCAAGGCAACTCCTTTGCAAGTCTCTGTGCTAAGCAGCGATGATGCCTGGCCAGTATACCAAGTAAAACTGCTTGTGTAACTCTTACCTTGGCTAAAAATAAAAACCAAGACAACAAATTTCACCCCCTAAAAGTGCATTTAAATAAACTCTAAAGAAACTATCACACAGGTGTTTAAAAGTTATATTTTGGGCTAGAGCACTTTTAAAAAAGAGCTATTTTTCTCATCTATCATATATTTCATCAAAAAATTCCTCCGCCTAATGGAAAGGATAGTTTATTACCTGATCATACTATTTACAAGTAACAGGACTTTGTGGATGTGGGTTTAAGAGAGAAATTTTTTAAGTGATGCAATAAAGCACTTGATTTTTTAAAATCCAAATTATGATAAAGTAGACTCAACTGGGTAAGTCTTGTAGAGTGAAGAACTCCCCATATCCAATGCTGTAGAACAAGAAGGAGCAGCTCCAACTACACTTTTAGGAGATGAATTTGCTGACATGGCCATAGTTCTTTCTACGCAACAGAGAAAAGAGCTTCTTTGTGGGAACTGCATCACGTTTCCCTACACCATCCCATAGCACCCTAGAAGGGCACAGAAAAGATTGTAGCTTACTATTAAAGGCCAGTAACCATACCTTGACTTTTCATTAACCAATGATCAGCAAATATGCTTTGATCATTAACTAGAAAAATGCGAAAATAAGTAAATAAAATCATCAACTAAGGTAATTAATTTTAATGAGGCCCTAGTGCTAATTTATTAAATACCTATCAGAAATATTCTGAACAGATGTAACTCATTTTTAATGTTGCATAACACTACATAGCATGGCTATACCATAATCCAGTCTAACTATTCATACCATAATTCATTCTATTCTGATTTTAGGAAATTGGATTGTCTCTATGTTTTTGTCACTATAAATAGTATCACAGTAAACAATTTTATACATTTCTTAAGAAGGAAGTATTCTAAATAGTTCTGAGCCCCCAAACCACTTAAAAATAAACTTTTAAGGGAAGTTCAAAACAATCTCCCCATCCCAGTATCCCAACACCATGCAAAATGGGGGTAGTTCACAATTATAAAATGACATTTTAATATGTACTGGTTGTTGTATGAGGTTTTTATTGAAAATAATTTAGTGTCTATTTTTTGTAAGAATTCTGACAAGGCATTTCACTGACAGCAGTTTTGGGAAATACACTTTTTATAATCCTTCCTTATATAATCTATTTAATAAGTGTCCTTTTCATTTCTGATTGTTTCTACTCCAAAAAGAGATTAAAAAATATGGGCTTTTTAAAGCATTTAAAACATTACATCACAGATACAGGATAGTCTAATCATTTCATTTTATTTATGACTAAAAAGAAATTGAGCTAAATTTTTTTCATTGATGTAATTAAGCAGCTGACTTTCTGAAGCACCATACTGTGTAAAGGGATAGCTAAAACCAGCTTTTCAGTTTTTGTGATTATATATGAAATTATCTGTCATGAGACAAGGAAAACAGGTCACATAAGATCGTAACATTTGCTCCCTCTAACTTATGATGATATAATGGAGTAAAATACCCGTGGCACGGTGGGGGGGTATTGATAAAAAACAATTCCTATATCACTTATGTGTCATTACAGGAAACCTGAGGCTTCCCTTCTAACATTAGTTTTCATAAAACTTCCACATTTAAGTTCTCTAGGCACAACACAGAAATAAGTTCAGAATTTTTATACAGCTGAGATAAAGGAAGAAACAGGTAAGTACAACAAATATTACCTCTGGTTTAGAATGGAGGGTTGTTCTATGTTCCATCCACCTCCATTTCCAGTGAGCATCGTAACTTGTTTTGTCAATTTATTTGAAATGTCTTCACATTTGTTCATAAGTCTTATAACTACATCCCTTTCCTGGATCAGTGTTTTACAATGCCATATCAAATCTTCTGATAAGCCATTAGTTTTGGACATCTTTGTGAACTATGGCATAAGAAGAAAAATAATTTAATAGTTCAGACCTAGTAAATAAAAATCCAGTATCAATTTCTTTCTTTCTGAGGGAAAAAAATTTGTTAATTTAATTAAACTTTTACTAATGACATTAAATCAAGTGCTAAGAGAAGCTTTTCTTCACGTCTACATTTGAATTTCCATGCTTCTCTTTGATAAGTCAAACTCACCATATTGAAATAAAATCTATCTTTCTCCCCAAAACGCACAATCTCAAGTTACTTCGCCCCTAGTAGCTGTTCTCTTATAGAAGAAACTCTCAAGTAATCGTTAATGTCTTCTATGAAGTTTTGTTTTAAAAAAATCTCAGATTCATCTTTATCACCAAAGGAATGGCACCAAGTATAATAACTGTATACCTAAAATCTCGCCTTCATTTTCGTCCCTTCCCATGACTATGACATATTATGTTTCAGAACATATGATCACAGCGTATCTAAATTCACAGAGAAGCTCAAGTAATAGAAATCCAACACTTACGGGATATACAAGATAAGTTCATAAAAAATGCATTATAATGATATACTTTTTTCATATCTAATCTAGAAAAGGTTGGAAAGAAATAAAATTTCCAATCTATTCCAAAGCAGGATTAAAAAACAAAACCTTACTAGCACTTCACAAAATGGCACTGTGAAATAGTTACTTACACACGATTTTACATCTTCAGAAGGGCAACATTAACAATCACAATGTGATCTCCCACTTTGTGCTTTTCAGGGAAAAGATTTATAGACAAACACCAGGATATATAAGAATCAGTGCCTTGAAGATTTTAAGGAGGTTCTGTTAGAACTTTTTTTTAAAAGATTTATTTTGAGAGACAGAGAACAAAAGCAAGGGGGATGAGCAGAGGGAGAGGGAGAAGCAGACTCCCCACTGAACAGGGAGTCCGATGCTGGGCTGATGCCAGGGCTCGATCCCAAGACCCTGGGATCATGACCCCAACCCAAGGCAGATGCTTTTTACCAACTAAGCCATCCAGGCGCCCCTCTATTAGAACTTCTAATTAAGTATTTTTAGGGTTCCTGGGTGGCTCAGTTCATTAAGTGGTCTGGCTCTTGATTTTGGCTCAGGTCAATGGTCTCAGGGTCCTGGGACCAAGTCCTGGGATCAAGCCCCAAGGTGTGCCACACCAGAATTGGGGCTCTGTGCTCAGTGGGGAGTCTGCCCGAGGATTCTCTTTCCTTCTGCCACTCCCTGCCATTTGTGCTCTCCATCTCTTTCAATAAATAAGTAAATCTTTTTTTAAAAATAAATAAATTTTTAAATGGAACTCTAAAATTATAGATCAGAAACCCAATCTAATGCCTGTTGGGGGTAAATGTGTAAATGTAGGTTTGTGATGTGTACGTGTGTTAAGAGAACAAGAATAACCAGGAAATAAAGAAGAAACATGTACTGTGTACCATGTATGTGCTAGAAACTACTAGATAGCTCTTTTATTCACTAGCTCATTAAATCTTCACAATAAACGAAGATCAATTCACCAATTCTGGAAGAATAAACCAAGGTTCAATTTCCAAGGTCATCAAGTAGGGTAAGATTTCAAAGTCCATACTGTTTTCTTTTCACTAAAATTAGTACCTCCCTAAGTTTAAAACAAAACAAAACAAAAAGACCTTAAAAGTTTAAAAAAACAAAATTTTTTTTCTGTAAACATCTACCATTTACTATATTCTAATTTTTTAGAAAATAGTACACTGGCTGGTGAAGACACCTGATACGTAGACACAGTCCCCGTCCTTATGTGGTTTATAGTCATTGGGCAAGACACGCAACCCATAATTTTAAGTGTAACGGCTTCTATTACAAGGGAAAGAACAAAATTTCATGGGCACTTCCCAAAGAGACTAATATAATCTAGGATCTAGAAAGTTCTTTCAGAGTAATAAGGCCAAAAATAAGAAAGAACTATTATAACCCAAAGAAGATCAATTATGTCAGAATCTAGAGAAGAGATAAACTAACATTACAAAAAAAGAAACCACCAGACATAATCCTCCTGATGAAAGAAAGTATCAACAACCATGTACAGGAGTGGTAGGAGCATTTAACCTTCCAGTTGTAATTTTACAGAAAAACCTGATCCAGAGGAATGTGTTAAACTATACCAAGGAGGTATAAGCAGAAAAATATAGACAGGGAAGCTGTAGAACAAATGATCCAGTTCCTTCACCAAAGATATTAGAGGAAGAGAGAGGGATGGGGAAACCTATAGGTTAAGAGACTTGAAGACTGATATCAATCTCAGTATGTGGACCCTATTTAATGGATTCTAATTCAACTTACTCAGAAAAAAAATTTATGGCATTTATTAGAAACAATTTGAACTCTGAATGGATATTTTCTAATATTAAGGAATTATTGATGATTTTTATTAGGTGTGACAATGTAGTTTAGTTTAAGGAAAAAAATCTTTTTTATATATATTTCAATTTTTATGGATAAAATGAACTCTGAGATTTGCTACAAAGTAGTATGAGAAGGAAGGAGGTGGATGAGGATAAAGATGAAAAAAGATCAGACATCAGCCAGGAACTGAAGAAGCTGATGAGAACATGGGGGTTTACTACACTATTCTAAGTTGTATGTTTGAAATTCTTGTAGGGGAAATGAAGGAGAGTACAGAAGGTAACTCTTATTTCAGGATACTGCATCAGATTGAGTTGGTTACTAAGATTTTTAAATGAACTTGACATTTTGGTTATTTCTGCTGAAGTCAAAACTTATCTTCCTGGCGCTTCCTATTGTCCCTACCCTTCCTCCCATATAACCCAACCGACATTAGAGATGATCCAAATTATTGCTGCTAGTTTAGAATTTAAATCTATCTAGTAGTAATACACTGTCCATGAATGTAAAACGCCAGATTTTCAAGGAAAAAGTTTCACTAAAAGACAAAGTTGTTAGGATTTGGTCCAGTTATGAGTTAACAGTAAACCCAAATCAGGGGTTTAAATAAAACGTACGTTTATTTCTCTTCCATGTAAATGAAGACCTGTAGAAGCACTTCAGATTTGGTATGATGGTTCCCAAGTCAAGGATTTTTCTACTTTGTTGCTTCACATCCTCAATATGTGGGGTTCCTGCCACCGCAATGACATCTTAATCAACAGGAAAAAGGGATCCTATTAAGGACACTTTCCAAAAGTCTAATATACTTCTGCTTACATCCCATTGGACAGAATTTTGTCAAATTACCACAATGAAGGCTGAAAAACGTTGTCCTAATTGACTGTGGGTAATGTAAACAGCCATAAATCTGTTTAAAAGCCCAGAAGGAGTTTTAAAATAAAGAAAAACTTACCCAAAAAAGTTCCATTCAAGAAAATTGTAACAGTTTCTTAGCATTTCACTAGTAACATACACAACACTTCCCATGCAAAATATTGTGGATATCTGCAGCTAACATTTTCTAAGAACTGGGCAACTAAATGGGCGTTTACTCCATTTAATCCTTAGAAGTCCCACCGGTCAGTACCATGATTACACCCATTAGAGATGAAGAAATGGAGAATAAGAACTTGCTGAAGGTCAGATAAACTGCTGGAAATGTCAGAATTGGGATGCAAAGCCAGGTCATCTAGCTCCACTATATAATTCACCCACCTCTACCTCTTACTATGTACTCATAAAACCAAGGGAATAAAGAGGCATGCGTGAAATTCAGGAAGAAGAGATCCTACGCGAGAGAGACAAGGATTCCTGAGGATGTCAGGGAAATGAGAGCCCAAAGCCACAGATGAATAGCAGGCCCAAAATCCAACCAGTGCAAACCAAAGCAGGTCATTAAGATCCTGAGGAGACTTTCTTAGGAAGATGAAACTGATGGAATACCTGAAGTGCCTAAAAACTGAGGGGAAATTTAGACAACTGAGGAAAATTTTAGAGTTGAAATAATAAATATATAGAAAATTAAGCAAACAGAAAAATCAAGACAACTAATACCTAGAGAAAACAAAATGCTAAGCTAAGAAAGGCATTTATATAGTGACAACAGTGTAGATAACTAAACAATGATCTTCAAAATTATCCTATTACTAACTTCTATTAGTAGGACCGGGGAACAGGAAATGGGCATGGGAGGTGAGACTGACAATGAGAGTTAATCTCACCACAGTGTTATACTGTCATGTCAACAAATAAGACTTAAAACAAAAATAAAACATAGCTTTATGCTTATATTACCTAGAGATATGGAAATGATAAGAATCAGACAAAAGAAGTGAGAGCAGTTATTTGCAGTGTGGGAAACCGGCTGGAGAAGGGGATGGATATGGATTTTTGGAGGGAACAGCATGTAGAATTATTTAACTTGCTAATCTAAATACATAAATAATAAAAATCAAAACTTAAATCTCAATACGTAATTCCACAATATCTTCATTAGTGGTGTATGTTTTTGTGTGAGAGAGAGAGAGAGAAAGAGAGACAGACAGACAGACGGGCCAGCTGGCACTAAGGAAATATGTAAGAACACTCCACTGTTGTTACTGTTTTCTGAAGACAAAATGCATGTAAGAATCCTATAAGTTACTTAGCCTCAACAAAAAAAGGATTTAAGAAATGTAAATACTCTGTAAATACAGGATCTGCTAGTAAATCTAAAGTTTGCTCATGAGCATAAAAAATACGGTCCTATTTATATAATATGAAATATACAAATCGACACACAAATAGATGCTCAATACAGTCTCAGGTGGTGCGTATCTTTGGCAGAATTTTCGCTTATTTTCTTCTTTGTTATTGCAGGTACTGTTTTATTTTAGACAAAGAAAAATCATTCCTCAAAAAGTGATAAAGCCTTTTTTTCTTATTTTTCGGGTGGAAGGAAAAAAAAAGAAAGCAATTCCTACTTGCTGGATAATAGTGTGGGAAAAAAAAGAATATCAATATGGCCCTGATTACAATCACTTTGATTTAAAACTCAAGTATCACTCTAAAGACTTTTCTTTTAACAACAGTCACAAATTGAAGTACCTCTCTCCCTCCACAGAGTGTCACTCTTACAATACAAATATTTTTGAATTTGGATAGGAAGTGGGGAATTGTTTAAAACCAGATTTACCCCCTCACCTAACAAGTAACATTTTTGAGGACAGAGTCCTAATCCTATTCACAGATATAAATACATGGCAGCAGCCAACAAAGTGCTCAAAATGCATTTATAATTTTTTTATAAATGTTTATCAACTAACACAAATTAAAATGCTGAATTTACTGAAAATCATCCTATCAGGAAGTAACAGGCATTACAATGCTTTAAGTGACAAACTTAAGCAGTTTATAATAACAACTAGGAAAACAAAGTAAAAAAGAAAACGGGTGGTCCAAGTTACTAGTAGGCGCAAACAGCACAATGAGGAGCATAAAGTGTTTCTGACATGAACAAAAAACCTGGGTTATGTGGTTAACGATCAAGAAAAACTGCATCTACACCAACCTAAATGTTAAGGAAGTAGATGCATATATGAAAAAAGTTCTTAGGTTGAGTTATCCATGAATGAGTAACTCATGAATCTTGCTTTGGTCAGCATACATCACATCCTGATTAAAGTATAAAGATGCAACATCATAAGATTATCACAGATGTAACAGTGTCCCCACCCTAATTTGCACAAGGCTAAACAAAAACTCAGTAAGTGGTTGGTGAACTGATGCTATCAAATGCGTGAAATCTGGCAACTAAAATCCCAATTTTACCACCTTAACAGTAAATGTTAAACTGACATCATTGGCTTGCTGTATTTCCAAAGTCTACAGGATTTGATGTTGTGGTTTCTTATAATAAACACATACTTTACTACTATTAAGCAGAAAAATAAGATGGAAAAATTATGAAAAAAATTTGACAAACAGTATTTAAATTCTGATTCAAAGAAAACAATAGGTGTAAAGCTGCAAACACAAACACTCTCATACACAATGCACTTATTTTGTTAAATAAATTTTACTCATGTAAAATAGGGTGACTAGAATATCCTACAGCATTTAATGTTTAAAAATTGTAATTCTCTGACAAGGAAAGTCATAACTGAGGTACTTTTCTAATTTTGTTTTAAACGGCACTGCAAACATAATTTTCACATTCAAACTGTTTTTATAAGACAATGAAATACTAATGACTACATTTAACCTACCAATGTTATAGACTTCAGTTTCAACAAAAATTGTAATTAAAACGTATGTGTACTTGATTTGTTGGCTCAGTATGCATTTTTAAATGAAATATAAATGACTTCTGAAGTTCTGACAAATTCCCCAATCCTTAAGACCAAATAAGCTTCAACAATGTTAAGACTTTACTAGACATTTACATGCTGTTCTTAATATACAATGCCATGTAATTTTCATCAAAGTATGACTGAGTGTCATAATTAAATTTTCAACTAATTCTCACAGGAATTTCTAAAAATAGTAGCTATGAAAACAAAAGTAAATGTTTTCTCTTTTGTTTCTTTCTGAAGTTGTTTATATGTACATTAAACAACCTTTCTGAATAACAGGAAAGGAATATATCATATACAGTTTTTTACTAGGATGTACATTTATTTTTACCTTTGATGATTTTAAAATGAAATTGTTCTCTAAATCAGTCACACCGAAAATTCTAAAGTGATTGAAAGTAGAAGCTTAAAGTTCTACACAAATTAAAATTCAAAGCTTATAAACACAGATGTGCCAATGTTAACTGTTCATTTCCAAAAACTCTTCATTTACCTACATCTTTCAGGACAAGTAGCAAGTTTACTTTTTAAATGTTACATAAAATAACCAACATTTAAATAAACAGCTAGCAAAAAATATCATCTTTGTGTTCAATTTTTAGAGAGGGGGAAAGATACAGTAGATTTATGTAGGCAAAGCATGATCTACAAAAATTTCATGTTGAGACTAATTTAAACTACGCCATTAATTAGTAGGGGAAATATGTTTTCTACCCGTTAAGTTGAATATTTTTAAAAAGCATCTGGCACATATGAGTCTGGTATAATTTACTTTTACCATAAGATATTTGAGCAAGTAGTTACAGTTACTAAATACAGTGGTGTAGATAATTGCATTCCTTATTAAATAAATTAGAATCCCAACAAGCCTGAGCAACTGACTCTGCAATAACATAGGAGACCATTAAAGATTAAAAGAAAGAAGAAAAGAATGAAAAGAAGAACAAGAAAGCCCTTCAGCAAATACTTCAACAAATAAATCACTCAGGCAAAGCCGAACAAGTTTTGAAAGGACCTGCTTTAACAGATGTTCTCTGGAAAAGCAAAGGCTTTAGGCAAAAAGAATGGCTTTATTTATTTTATTTTTTTAAGCTACGAAATACTAGTAATGTTGTTTCTTTATTTTTCAAATATCTTAATTTTTAAAAAAATGCTTTTTAGAACCACTGTTTAGGGACCCTCCCATACTACCAGTTTAAAGACACTTATTAAGGGAACTTATGCTCTTACAGATTTGTCACAAGTATAAAATTAACCACAAAACAACTTTACTCTCTAAGATAGGGAATAAATCTTCCTTAACATTTCTAAAGCTTCAAGAGGCACTTCATCTTCTAAAGCTTCTAAATCCATATTGCTTTCACAGCAGGGCCTGTATATAACTCATGCTATAAAAGCCCACATACTCACAAAAGTCAAGGCAAAATTTAAAAGACAGAGTTCTTATCACTCTGTATGAATAAAATTTGCTCACTGCTGACACTTACAAAACTCAAAATACAAGTATTTTGGATAATGCTTGTTTATAGGAAATCGAATTCCATAAAATGATCATGCAAATTGTACTTACCAGTTACTTATGCCTTCCCTTCACCTAACGCTTGAATCCTAGGCTTCACACACTTTTCTATCTTTTCCAATTAAAAACGCTGCAGCCTGCTACATGCCACAAAATGGCCGTGTTGTTTAACCAAGAAAAACATGTTAGAGATTGAGCTGTCATTTTTCAAAGAGAAAGAAAATAAACTCTTGCTTCTTTTGTAGTGAAGCATAAAACACTTAGGCTGGCATTTTGAATCATGGAGCTCCCCTGGACGTTGCTATTGCTCTTCAAGTAGCTGTAGTAAAATTTCTGCCACATTCTTGCTTTCTGCATGGTGTCTCAGCATAACAGATCAGAACAGGCTAGCAAACAACTCCTTCCTAAATGTAAGCTCTAATTTCTTCTTCTGCAGTGAAATGAACCAAGTTTCTATGCAAAAGAATGAGTGACAGTATGCCCAGCCAATCAGCTTGGGGTTTTTCAGGAAAATCACCCCTTAATTCATTCAAAATTAGGTCATATGACACTATTTGAAATACTATTGGCTTACAATGAAAGTAATGTTTGCCTCTACACAGGATAAGGCCACCCATCTATGCTTCCCTGGGCTGAAGACACCTTGACTATAAACGGTACTGTGAGTTAAACACACACACACACACACACACACACACACACACACAGAGGAAAAAAAAATAATGTAGCCTCACCAGAGCTTCCCAACTGTTAAAGGGCCGGAGTTCTGTTATCTTCTGAGCCTTTTTCTGAGAACACTGAGGAATCAAAGTAAGTTCACCAATTGAAGCATCTTGAAGAAAGTGAAGGATTTTACCCTTATAGCCGTCCTCCATCACTTCTTCACCGCTACTGTAGTCCTCGTCTAGTGAGCTACCCACATCAGAGCCCGAATCGTATTCAGAGTCTTCAATAACTCTCTTAGGATTAAATACATTTTTTTTACGTTTCTTGTTAAAACCATTTTGTGGTTTCATGGAACATTTCTGTTTCAGTTTTGTTTTAGCTGCATTTTTAGGGTAATTCTGACTTCTTGAAGAAGCTTCTTTTCCATTTGGAAATTCACTTTGTGAAGCATACTGCATATCTGTGTAGAAAGAAAGACAAAAATGACTAAGATATAAATTAAATATAAAAATATAAGCCCTCAAATAAGATAAAAAATTACCTAAACATGTTATTTTCCTTTCGAATACAGAATTCAACCATAATTTGTTAAATCTTGATATGATTTAAAGAGAAATACTGAAGTGGAAGTTGTACAATGAGTTGAAATAGTTTCAAAAACAGATAGTAACTTTAAAAAAAAGAATAAAACCCCCCATATTCTAACAAAGGTCCTGAGAATACAAATGGCAGCTGCAATTCTGTGAGATATCCTAGGTGCTACTTAGTAGCAGCCCCATCTCCATGTCAACACTGACGTATAGCAAAAACATGTTCACCTAAATTAAAACCATCCCTATTATATTAATTTTCCATCACCATGTCCATCTGTTGAAATATACTATTATTTAAAAACACTGCTACTTTATCACTAGTTAACCTATCATACTCCATAGATTTCTAAGATGTCTGTGATTGAAGAGAACTCTGTTATTTCTTACCAGTTAATCTATAACACAATACTTTACTGTTTAGAATGTTTGTTTTACTTACTCGAAGAGCTCTCAGACATACACACTGATTACCATACATTCATTCTTGTACATACATAAAAGAGAAAAATAAATTGGATAAGGTAGTCCTCAAATTCTTCACATTCATAATCTATCTCTTTTGAATCATTTTCAGATGCAGAATTGGTGATATTGGTGGCTTTCTTTCTTCCACACAGTATCACTCTCTGTGCCATCAAGAGCGCTGGTACTAAGATATTTCTTAAAAGAACTTATTAAACAACAAAACCAAAAACCCTAAAGCCACTGTACTGGGCTTTTTAAGCTGGTTTTGCAATCAAGCAGGAATCAATCAGATCAGCTCTTCATAAGGATGTTACATGTGATTCAACTCTTCTTCACTACTTCTCCTCTAACATCTAGTTCTGAAAGTTAAAAGTGCTCCAGTACAGGTTTAGGGACTTTCTGCCATGCCAGTGAAATTCATCTTTTAGGTTTTTGATACTGGTGCTTCTGATATTCATGTAAGACAGCAGGCTAGGATACCTACTTTACAGTGATTATAAACCACCAGCCATCCTAAAAGCCATCCTGCGAGCTGCTAAAATACAAAAAATGTTCCTTTTATATTCAGTAAAACATGGCAATTTAAAAGTAGCCTTAACTATCAAAAAAAAAAAAAAAAAGCCAAATGGAAAAAGATATTTACTATTTCACTTTACACTGCCATTAAAGAACAGGCCAAAACACTTGGAAACTGGTCATTTAAAAATTTTTTACATCATTATTTCCAAGATTTTTTATAATCCCATTTTCTGATTATTAGCTAATAGGTTTACATTTTCTTATATACCAAAATACAGAACATAACAGGAAGTATGTGTTTTCCAGGACAGAAGAGCTAATTACCTTGGTCTTCTGCAAACACTTTTAAAGATTCTAAAGCTTCTGTGTACATCCATTCATGTTCCTTGAGTACTTCCCTTAGTTCCTAGAAATAAGTCATTGATCTTTTTATTAAAAATCTAAAATTAACAACTTGTAAAAAAAATTTTTATGCTCTTTTAAAATTAAGTAAATCACTTGAAAATTCGTATCTGATTATTTCACATGTTTATATGCAGCTTTAAAAATGCTTTCTGTGTATATAAAATTTCACCTCTGCGAATTTGTAAGTCTTCAAAGGAAAGGAAGCTAGACTTTTTCTGCATTTCTACTCTCCCTATGAAGTGCTCTGACCACAAGAGGATCAAAAATGTTTCTTCAATTAAACTTCACCATGCCGCTAGGCTTTTTACAAACTGCCAACTTCAAAACATAATAGTTTCAACACATGTAAAGAACCAACATAACAACAAGATTTTGCATTTAGCTTATCAGAACTCAGATGTGCTACCTGTGCATACAGCTGAATAAATCAATGCGAGTGTGAATATATTCTAAATGTTAAACAAATAATGTGCTTCTCCACACAACAGGTGATTCGAAGAGAAGCAAGCTTGGCATGAATCTTTATATATAGACTCTGGAAGTAGTCTTACTACTTAGCAAGTAGAACAAAGCTTATAGAATACTAAAATACTGAAATGCAGTATTATACTTTAAAATTCTTTTTTTTTAAGTTTCTTTATTTTTTTAGTAATCTCTACACCAAATGTGAGGCTCGAACCCAGGATCCTGAGATCAAGAATCACACTTTTCTGACTAAGTCAACCAGGCACCCCTAACGCTTTAAAATTCTTAACAAAAAATTTAAAGGACAAGATATGAAAAAAGCTGAAACAGTTGACTTGGCTTTCTACATAGTCACATTTCATATATAAGTCCAAATTGTTATGTTTATTATGATTATAGTTACTATGCCGATACAGTTAGCAATTAAGGTAAATAAACAACGTGAAGAATTAACAAGCAGTATAAAAGTATTTTATAATATTGATAAAGGAGTATATTTAATTAGGAAAACGCAAAACACACCCTAAGCTTTTCCAGTTTATCTCGAACACTATTTTGTTGTAAATATTTGTACCAAATATTTAGTACACAGATTAAATTTCTGTCTACAACCACCTACCTGTTTATCAAAATTGGGAAATTCCTTTTGCAATTTCAATACAATACTTTCTTGTTTTTCCCAATTATTACTAGATTCTGCAGACTCATTTGACTCTTCTCCCTAATGGAAAGAAAAAAGAACCATTTAAGGAGATATTCTACAATGTTAACAGTCTTAAGACAATTACATTTCTATGTGACTTGATTTGGAACTTACTGCATTAAGAAACCAAAAATGTTTCTTGTTTCTTGTGAAAACGGACAAATTTCTATCTTTAAGGATAAAAAATACGGCTACTTTATGATCACAAAAAAACCTAACTGCCTATGCGATAACCCCCACTTCATTCATAAAGCATTCAAAATGAGATAAATCTGCTAAAAGACCAGAATGTTCCTCAAATTACTCTAAATAATTCGGTATATTGAAGTATATTTGCTAATGGCAAATAAAAAAAATGATTCAAATATCTCATCTTTGCTCACAATTTTATACCTCTCTACAAATTTCAAATACTGAGAAAAAAAAGTTTACTTTTCATTTGGTACTGATTCACAGAATGGCTTGAGTATTAATTGTTCAGCCATAACATGAGAGTAACACGATGATAAACTTACGTGAAACCAAAACATTAATCTGGCAATAATTATAGTTACTCATACAATCTCTTTCTTCTTTGTCACTTAACTTGACTTAAAGAAACTGGTTAAAATTCCACATTTAAGGGGCACCTGGGTGGCTCAGTCAGTTAAGTGTCCGACTCTTGGTTTCAGCTCAGGTCACGATCCCAGGGTTGTGGGATCAAGCCTCACGACAGGCTCAGTGGGGAATCTGCTTGAAATTCTCTCTCTCCCTCTCAAAATAAATGAACAAATCTTTTAAAAAAAGATTCTTGGGTTCATGCATAAGAAAAATCTTGTATCTCAGTCAGTCAAAAAACATTTTTCTCTAATTCTGCTTAGAACTGTACCACATGCCATATAATCAAGATAAAGAAAAATATAGCCTCCTGTTTTCTCTTCTACCTCCTTTCTTATCCAACAACTAAATGTTATTTTTCTTTCCCCACACAAAATAGAAATACTAAATTGTAACTGATACCTCTGCTGCACAAAGGTATATGATGGAGTTCCACAAGACAGATGCAAATAGAATATTATGGAAGTCGGAAGTAGGAAGAAGAAAACTGCATGTGTTTTTAGAATAGTGAATGGCCCATTTGGGTTGAAGCACAGAGACTATGGGTAGGCTACAAGGCTGAAAAATCAGAGCTAATACTGCATTTGGCCTGGAGCGCGAAACTAAGGTCAGCCTTTATTAAGAAAGCAAAAGATTTTGAGCTGGGGAATAAAACACTAATATGTGGCGAAAGCATTTCAAAGCCCTCAGAAATTCATACTGCCATCCTCGCTTAATAGCTGAAGACACTGAAACTCCAGGAACAAACCTTTTAGAGGTCACAGATAAGTAATAACTATCTGAGGCAGGAACAGAAACTTAGGTGTCCAACCGTACATTGGTGTTTTTCTACTATGCAAATGTTTCCTAAACCTTAGTCATTCACAGAGCACACTCTCTGTTTTAAATATATCAAATGTCCATCAAAGAATGAATGGATAAACTAAGTATATACATAAAATGATATATTATTCAGCCTTAAAAAAAGAAGTACTGGGGCGCCTGGGTGCACAGTCGTTAAGCGTCTGCCTTCGGCTCAGGGCGTGATCCCAGCATTCTGGGATCGAGCCCCACATCAGGCTTCTCCACTAGGAGCCTGCTTCTTCCTCTCCCACACCCCCTGCTTGTGTTCCCTCTCTCGCTGGCTGTCTCTGTCAAATAAATAAAATCTTTAAAAAAAATAAAAATTAAAAAAATAAAAATAAAAAAAGAAGTACTGATACTTGCTACAATGTGGATGAACCTCCAAAAACATTATGCTAGGTGAAAGCTAGACACAAAACATAACATATTGTGTGCTTTTATTTACATGAAATATCCAGAATAGGTAAATCCATAAACAGAAAGCAGACTGGTGGCTGCCCGGGGCTGAGGGAATGAGAGAATGGAGAGAAATGACTTAAAATGGATGGCATGCTATTATGAGGTGATAAAAAGATTTTGGAACTAGATAGGGGTGGTAGACTGGCAATGAACTGTTCATTCTAAAATGGTTAATTTTATGCTATGTGAATTTTACCTTAATAAAAAAAGTTTGACATTTGGAAAGCAGTAAAATATCTTTTGCGAATCAAATATATGATAGCACAAATTAAACATTCAGAAGATGGTATACCTCTCATTTGATGTCTGCTCTCAGATTTAACACTTCTGCCAGCTCTGCTAATCCCTGGTGACTTAAAATACCTATGCAATCCAGTGGTTACACTAGAGCTTTAGAGAAGACAGGTGATACACAGTTTGGGCCTAAATCTGTTTCTCAGTGGTCAGTAGGGTTATAAATTAATCTGTGGTTATTTTTCCCATTCCAGAATGCAGAACTGGACCAGACATCTTTAGGACTGGCAGCAATCTCATATTAGCTCCTTGGCCTGTAGAGTAAGGGCCATTATTGTAGGAAAAAAAAACAAATCCAAGTTCCTAAAACTAAGGAGGGGGTAGAGGGGGAGCAAGGGGAAGAGAAGTACAAACAGCAGCAATACCATATTCCTGAAGGAAATGAGAGATGGCTATCCCCATCCCATCCCAATGTAATGGGGCTCCTTGGCCTATACTAAAGCTGGATGATGGGTTTTGGGGGATTATTTCAGGTTATCATAAATGAAGAGGTGATGACCCCAATTTTAACTACCATACCAGATGTGGTGTTTTTACTGGAGCAAATCAATAAAACTGTGCAGTTATCAATCTGTCGGATGCTTCGTCCCTCATTGCCCTCATCCCAATTAGAAAGGACAAGCCAAAGAAACTCGCTTTCATCTGGGCAGGGTCAGTGATAAATACACCTTCACTGTTTTTAGGGCCATGGTAACTCTCCTGCTCTTTCCTTATACAGTATTCTAGGACTGACAGTCCCACACAGTCCACAGAATTCACTTCAATCATCTACACTAAAGACATCACAATGACTGGACTTGGTAGGCAAGAAGTAGTAGGTACCTTAGTAAGATTCATGCATGCCAAAGAGTGGGAAATAACCCCCCTCAAATTCTGGGGACCACCACTTTCATGAATTTTATGGGTGATCCAATCTGGGGCATGCTGCAAATGCCATTCAAAAAAAAAAAAAGGAAAGAAAAAGGGTATATACTGTTTAACTCTATGGAAGAAGCACAACACTTGGTCGGCCTCCTTCAAATACTGGAGGCAAGGTATACTTCACTATGGTGTGTGCCGCTTAATCCGTTTACAAGCTAACTCTTAACACTGTCACAGTTATGAATGGGGCCCACATTAACAGAAAACTCTGTAGCAGGTCCACGATACAGTACAAGGTGCTCTGCCGCTTGGGCTTCATAACCAACAAGCAGATGCAATGTTCTCAAAGAATCTGTGGCTCATAAGGATGCTGTACGGTGTCTCTAGAAAGCCCTAATAGGAAGATCACAGCAGAGACCCATAAGCTTTTGAAGCGAGGTCAGATGTCCTTCTGCTGAAAACTACAGTCTGTTCTGCTACATGACATATGTGTTTCCAAAATTACTGCACTGTGCAAAATCATTAAAATAATAAACTACAGTGTTTAAGAAAAATCACGTTAGAGGCACAATATTCAAAAACTTCATCAGTGACACATTAAAAAAAAGAGAAAGGATCCTTAAAACAGGGTAGCACAATTTTACATACTTTAAATGGTTAAGAAATATATGTATACAATAAATATGAACTGAAGTCTGCTTGGGGGTGTTAGCCCTGGAAGGATTGTAGCTTCTGAGTTACTGTGAAGTGGTAAAAGGGTTATCTGAAAATGAACAAATATGTTAACACCAGCTATGGAATGCCATGATTCACTGTCCTTGTGTTATCTCTGCTATACTGGCTGAAAATATAAGAAATTATAAAATAAACAAATATATATTTCTGCTCCTTTACTAGCCCTTCCTTTTATTCTAATGCTATCCATATGTTTGTTTGGTTTTTTTAAACTTATTTATTTGGGGGAGAGAGAGCAAATACACGTGCAAGCCAGGGGAGGGGCAGAGGGAGAGGCAGAGATCTTAAGCAGAATGCACCAAGCGCTGAGCTCAGAGCCCAATGTAGGACTTGAACTCACAACCCTGAGATCATGACCTGAGCTGAAATCAAGAGTCGGATGCTTAACTGACTGAGCCACCCAGGCGCCCCCGTCTCTATGGTTCTAAATTCAACTGTATGCTATTCATGATTCTTACTACGTTCAGCATTAAAGCCATTATTTTCAAACCAGTACAACTGTTTTCAGTAACACTTAAAACACCTGCTAACTTGATGTGTTAAGCCTTTTAGTCTTCACCATCGTCATCACCTTCTGCATCCATATCCACATGGCCAGCAGCAGCAAATTACTGCAAGAGTTCTGTGGTCAGATGATCAGAGTGGGACCTGAGCTCTTCAGCATCTCCAGTTTCTACTTCCTCAAACCCAACCTGCTTTCCTAAATCAACAGCTTGTTCTAGGTTTTAAAAACTTCTCTAAAGAATCAAAATCTTTCAAAATCACAAATAAGTAAAGGAGAGTTTTCCACCACACATAATGCAAACACTCTTTTATCACTCCAGGCTTTTACAATGGTAGCAATGAACATTCTGATGTGCAATCTATTCCCAAATTCTATAACCACATCTGCATTCTTTCAGTAATAGCAATTAGCATCTTAAATGCTCACTTTAAACAGTAAGCCATAAATGCTATAATTACATTTTTATCACAGGGCTATCTCAGACAGGTGGTCTTCTGAGGCAAAAAGAAGAAAATGGGGTTGAGTTCAGTTTTTGTAAATAGGCAGGCTTGATGATTAAGAGTTTTTAAGGAAAGTTTTTTCATTTGTTTTTGTTTTTACAATAATTCTCTTGCAACAAACAAGAATTTAGTAAAAATATCAATGCAGATTTGGGCAATCCATCCATTTTTCCTATACCTGTAGTGAACTCTAAGGCTGACTTTATGTCTTTTAAAAGGC
Source organism: Ursus arctos (assembly GCF_023065955.2). Taxonomy (NCBI): domain Eukaryota; kingdom Metazoa; phylum Chordata; class Mammalia; order Carnivora; family Ursidae; genus Ursus; species Ursus arctos. The sequence continues at coordinate 74,308,314 of NW_026623111.1, read as the reverse complement.
TCAGCTCAGTTTGGTGAGTAATAAACTACTACTGGTTTTAGCTCTAAGTCTCTACCTGGCACGAGTGCTGAACATCACAGTAACGCTATCTTTCAAAGCCCTAATTCCTGTTTTCTGTCTTTCAAATTTGAGACCGGGAAGGCAGGCATTCATAACAGATACCTGTTTCATCAAAACTGAGAGTTTAATTTGGTGTACAGTTGCTTCCTTTAGCTTACCTGTATATCACACCTGGAAAATTCTTTTGCAGCCTTCCCATCCGCACTCATCACTTGTGTGTGACAGTTGATGGCTTAGGAATTTGCAGCACTGTTTGAAACTACTGAAGCAACCACTAGTGGCACCAAAAGAAGCTACTTCTGCAGGATACAATTATTTCCTTACAAAGGCTTTGTATATAAAGATCCATACGGAAAAGGTTGTTCCTGACTTTTTCACTCTTTGATCTTTAATTCAAACACTCAACAATTTTCTTTTCTCCTATTTCTTTACGCCTATCCTTACCGACTTCCCAGCATTTCATGACAGTCCAGCAGTATTGTATTTGTGGCACTGTCTCTGATGCTCCACAATGTGGATTCCTTAATGCCTGTTGCTCAGGATATAGCACATATTCTCATTTCTTCCCAAATGTCTGTTTCAAGCTTTTCTTCAACACTTAAACTTTCCTTTTCTATGTACTGCCCGGTATTTTTGACCGAGAGTCCTTAGATATGTTTGGGATGCTGAATAGGTGCTTTTTTTCCAAATAGAAAAGTTCACCAATGTGAAAGAATAGCAAAATACCACCTCATGGGATAATAAACATGGTAAAATGAGGCAGCCAGTAGATGTCTGGGGTGCGTGCATTTTATGTATTCCTATGTGGCCCAGTGCAGCTGGGTACAGTGTTCTGTGTTCACCCAGAAATTCTCATGAACGAAACAGTACATAAGTAACACAAAATTTAGGTTACACTAAAATTGCTGTTTAACATTTTTTACTGCACTGGAACAAATTCACATTTTAAAAACCGAATGGACTGATCTCTTTTTGTGAAACAATTGTTGGCTTGATAGGGAGTCCTGATAGGAACAGAATGGTTGACCATGGGACATCAGATGACCATGAGACCTGAGCTGTTACATGATCTTACGATCTGATCTACCAAGCCTAAAACTGAGCATGAACGGCAGCAACCCATCATCAAAATGGCAGACTGAAACTGAACTTGAGCACGTTCAGGAGGCATAAGTAAGTTGCACGTACAGCAGTCCCAGATTCCCATTGTACCTACTTCTGCTTTACTGCTACCCCTCCTTCAACCAGTATCTATGGCACTTTTGGGAATTCTTTATAATCAAATAAAATGAGGGAAAACCTTGAACTTTTTTCAAAAGGTTTATATACTGTTAGAAGAAGCCCGAAGTGAAGTAAATAACTGCTATGATTTAACCTCATTTTAAAGAGTAGCCCTGTGCACAATGTTGGGCAATACATCTTATGTCCAATTTGTATAGAAAGAGATGGCTAGATGTATAGAGCTATGATATATTATGGACAGAAACCAAGAAGGAGAGTAAAAGATCAGAGACCAGAAGTTTGGGAAAGAGGAAACTAACATATCATATACAGATATACAGAAAACCTAATTCACATAGTACACTGTGACACCATAATGTTCCTGACCAGGGACCTACGAAAAGTGCATCAATGAATTCATGCCCAAGTTCAGTGATTTCACCATGTGCCTCAGTACTTAGAAGCAGCAGGCTTATAGAACAGTGGTACCACTTAGTGAAAATTCAGCAAATGATCTTATAGAGAACACCCAAGACTGATGTGTTATTCAACAGGATGTGCGAAGAAAGTAAATACTTTGAATCAGCAATCAGTATGACGCCATTTTCCCCACAGCCATTATATATAGATCTATATAATCTGGGACTAGTGTCTTACACTACAGCTGTTATACTACACCTGAAAAACCCACTCACAGAATTTTTACTTCCTATCAGTATTAGTTCTTCAGAAAAAATGTTTCTATGTAGGGACATTAACAACAGTCTCATTAAATTAGGGTTAGAGATTGCCCCCTGGCTACTTTGGGCTTCTTATACCATTAAATTATAGGTTAGGGGCGCCTGGGTGGCACAGCGGTTAGGCGTCTGCCTTCGGCTCAGGGCGTGATCCCGGCGTTGTGGGATCGAGCCCCACATCAGGCTCTTCCACTATGAGCCTGCTTCTTCCTCTCCCACTCCCCCTGCTTGTGTTTCCTCTCTCGCTGGCTGTCTCTATCTCTGTCGAATAAATAAATAAAATCTTTTTAAAAAAATAAATAAATAAATAAATAAATTATAGGTTAAAACAAAAAGTTACTACACTAGTTGGGGTAACTGATTTTGATTTTGATTACCAAGAAGAAATTGTGCTGTCTTGAATGCAGACAGGAAGACTATGTCTGGTTTCACTGGGAGGCCTCTCAGTAGTTCTACTCATAAAGTAGAAAGTTAATGGAAAACTATAGAGTAACCCAATAAAAGCATAACTGTAATTATTTTTAGATAAGCAGTTAAATATCAAAGATGTCATCTAGAAGAATTATAAATAGCTACCACTGAGGAGGAGGAAATGGTGCTGGTGGTGGTAACAGCTGTTTTTCCCAAGTGTTCAACTATATATTAAAAGTATATTTTCCCAAAGTTACTTCATCATGCCACTAGAATATCATTAATAATTGATTTTATAACTCAGAGATAAGCAATTAATACCAGATAAATTAAAAAGAAAGCAAGAAGTCGTAAAGGAAATGCAAACACATTCTGATTTGGTTGTGAAAAAGGACTGATTCACATAGGTCTAATATTCACAGATTCAAGATATTCTATGCCTAACAGCTGATTTTGATACTGCAATTCAAATGTAACTTACATGATCCAGTCTTTTCTTTTTTATAGACTGATCATCATTAAATTCATCTTCCTCATATGGCTCTGAAGAAGAAGATAATTTTCTTTTCCTGGGTCCACCACCTTCTAAAACAGAGAAGAACAATCAAAGTCTGCACAGTTATTATAAGAAGCATTAATGCAAAATAAAGGCAAAAATGTTATTACAATGAATACATGTGTAGACAGTTCTCTTGACATCAGGTCCAATGTTATTTCTTCTACATATCATGTGTACTCAAAAAATGTCAACTGAATTAAAGGAAAAATAGAGACTCTTATCAGTCTTTCAAAAGTAGAAATCACTGTAATAATGTTATTTGTAAACCATCATGTTATTTAACAATAACATAAATCACTAAACTGACGGGTAATTCTACAGAGCAATATTGAAAGGAAAGGATTCTCCCCAGTGACTGAGTGTTCAGCAGTGAAAAAAAAATGAGCCCTATCAAGTACAGTTCATTGAATACCATCACTGATACCAATAACTGTTTACTATGTACCAGGCTTTGCAAAGGGCTTTTATTAACCGTTGTTTCATTAATCTTTCACAATACACTTACAAAGTAGGTAACAGTCTTTCTCATTTAACAAATGAGGAGGAAGTGATATATAGACAGCTCAAGCGATTAATGCTCTTAACCTAAAACCAAGAGAGTGTAACACAGAAGCTGCTAACAGCGATAGAAAATTTACATATTCTGTCATAACTGAAAGAAAAGCTCAAACTACACGATCTTAAGAAGCTATATTACAGGGGCGCATGGCTGGCTCAGTAGGTAGAGCACATGACTCAGTCTCAGCGTTGTAAATTCAAGCCCCACACTAGGTGTAGAGACAACGTAAAAATAAAATCTTAAACAAAAAAAGGAAGCTATATTACATATTTGTACTTTGAATACATTTATCTATTTCTTACATACTTTTACTTTCAGAAAGCGAATTCCTCAGACATACTTCTGTGCTAATATGAAACCATCTGCTAAAGCTTACGAAAGTACAGTATTAAATCAGTACCCTAACTTTGCTGTTAGAAATGAAACTTGTAGAATTACAATATTCAAACTAAATATAAACATGACAGCTTTTAAGCTGAAAGCCTAAAAATTTTATAGTATAGTTGTAACAAAGTGAGCAAATGTTATTAACGTTTTGAAGTATAATTTCATGTAAGTGTGAATGGTTAAATTTTTATCTTCCAATTTATTTCATAAAGTAAATGTGCATTCTGCAGAAACCAACTAATTCCCATTATCCACTTTAAAAAGGGGTTATTACCCATCTATTTATTGGGGTAGGGTGAGCAGTGTTAGTAATAGTCTGAGTCTGAAAAAAACTTCAAACTAGATGATTTATGCCATGTCACCTAGACAGGTTTCTTTCCTAAAAGAACAAAAACTTTGTTTTGTCAATAAGGGATTCTTCAACCTTAATTATCTGTTTAAACATCTTTCCTTTTTGTTAATATTATGACACCAAATATTTACATGTATTTAAAGAAGCTACAGGCAAAAAATTTGAAAATGTGGGGGAGAAAATGCAAATCTAAAATTTTACTACGAAAAGGTTACATAACAGCACACAATGCTGCCTACATCTACATCTACTCTATTTATAATTAATTAAAAATTTGGATGTATCTGTGTTACACTGTGCTCACCTCAAGTGTAGCTACCGTTTGTCACCATACAATGCTATCACTGACTATATTCCCTGCGCTGTGTGGCAGTGCAGCGTAAGGCACAGTTGTTGTATCACTGTTGTACACCTGAAACTCATGAAACACTGCTATACTTTAATAAAAAATTTTTTTGCATATATCCAAAGAAAACAAACTAATATTTTCCACTGAATATCACTTCCAAATTGTGTTTCATAAATTCCCATCTTTTACTGGGAGCACCCATCATCAATTTCAGAAAAAAAAAAGTTAAAATTGTACCTCATACCCCAGATGAAAATGAATTTCATCTAAGTTCAGTATTTAACAATAAAAAATAAAACATAAAACTGTAAAAGGAAAATAGACAACACATATAGGCAGTTCAACAGGAAAAGAAAATGAAAAGATGCTAAACTTCATTAATAATTAAAAAACAGGTAAAATTTAAAAATACCAGTATTTTTATCCATTAAAAAAGAGTAGTAAATAGCCACTCTAAGCAGACCAAAGGCAACAAGGCACTTTTAAACATTATGCATTGTTATGCCCTTTCTGGAAGGCAATGTAAATAATACATCTCAGAATTTTAGATTTCTTTTAGTCCAACAATTCCTTCTCTAGGAATTTATTCGACAGAACTGATGGAAATGTGTGCTTAAGTATACATACAAGAATTCTGTCTAAATGCCCAGAATATTAAACAAATCAGAATATATGCATAAATCCCACTCTTATAAATAAGGTAGACTTCTAACAATAAGCATGGAAAGATGTCTCTAATAAATGAAAAGGTTACAAAGCAGAAATATAAAAGGATCACAATCACCTAAAAATGTTTTGCTTATTTTTCTACAAACATAGAGAAGTGGAAGAAATAGCTAGACCCCTGACAACACCGATAAATTCTTATTATTACATTTTAAAACAGGGTAAAAACTTTGTATATATATATATATATTATTTTTTGTTTTTGTAACCTAGTATCCCTAAACGAAAACTTTCAGAAAGCAGTGCATAAAAGGTATCCGTACTTTTTAATATGTGAAATATTATCTGTTAAGAGATTATAACTTGTGTTAAAACCAATATCCAACATCATGATGTATAGAATGGTCCAAAATATCTTACAGATATTTAAAAAGGCCTTTTTTGGGAAAACTATCCTAATATATCCAAAATAGTTTCCTGTCTTAATGATACTGTATATTGAAGGCTAGCTTATGTTGGTGAGGCCAAGCTGTCATTCTCTCCATCACCTCAGAAGTGTAAAGTACTAAAGATGAAGATGAAGATGACTGATACGACAGTCTAGTCCATTCCAAGATGAGGCATGGAAGCCTACTTTAAAAACAAGAAAACCCTGATTTCTTCTTTCCTTGTAACTTTCCACTTGAAAATATTTATTTTTTTTTTTATTATTACTATCATTAAATAGGCTCCATGCTGCGCATGGAGAATAATGCAGGGCTTGAACTCACAACCCTGAGACCAAGACCTGAGCTGAGATCAAGAGTCAGACCCTTAACGGACTGAGCTACCCAGGTGCCCTGAAAATATTTTTAAATAAGAAATAATATCAGTGTACAGTGTAAGAATGAGAAGAAGAAAAAAACTCAGATGAAGTTCAAATTTAATGAGGATTATGAACTCCATGAAGGCAAAGGTTTTGTCCATTTTGTTTCCTTATGTATCTTCGATGCCTAAAATAGCATGTGGCACCTAGTAGTAGATGCACAATAAGCATTTGTTAAAATAATGAGTAAGTTGAATGATACAAGTTGCTTAAGAGAAAAAGACTAGACACAATTATGGAATAAAGTTTTTTTCTACATAATTTGGAAAGATTATCAAATGCTGAGATATCACAAGAACAAGAAAGTATATGTAAAATTTCCCAAACCATTCTGCAACTCAGCAAATGTTCAAGGAGTCTACCATTTTTCAGAAACTTTTACAATAAGTGTTAGGGCTATGGTAATGAAGGAAATACAGTCAACCTTCTCCTATACCATTTTCTATCATCAGATGGCCCGTAAGAACAAACGACTGCTAACATAGTACTTCTTATGTGCCACACACTACAGGAAGAAATTTATATTAACTTTATCACTTTTTCACAACAAACTATGAGTTCAGTACTATTATAACACTACTTTGCTGCTAAGGAAACAGAGACATGGAAGAGTTAGGCAACACTGCCCAAGGTCACACAGCTAGTAAGTGGAAGAAAATGAAGAATCTTAACGTTCTATGTAGATAGCACCCACACAACACCATACTATTCCCTTGCTCAAACTGAAGAAAATGAAAGATTTAAAATACTGCATATGAATGAAACAATTTCATCTTCGGAATGCACTCCAATAGAATCTACTTAGTTCATGGTAAAAGTGAGGTAGATACTTGTTGAAGAGGGGTGACAGGCCCATGGGAACACACTATGCGATCTTCTATTTTGGCATATATATTTTAAAGTTTCAAAAAATTTTAAAAAGCTAAAAAATCCACTGAGGGAAATGGGCATTTATTACACAATACTGATGAAAAAACAAATTAGCACAACCTTTAAAAAAGTAACATGGAAGTACATATTAAACTTTCACATGTGTATATTCTTTGATTCAGCATCCCAGTTTGAAATTTAGTCTACAGAAATAATAACATAAAGATTTCCTTATAAGGGTATTTACTTTAGTACTATAATAACAAAATAATGGAAGTTAAATGCTAATTTGTAACAGAGAAATAGTTAATAAAGCAGTAATATGGGTAGTTATAGAGGAATGTTATGGGACCATATTTTAAAATTGGATAAATCTGATTGTTCTGACAAGTTATCCATGATAAATCATCAAGTGATTTTTTAAAAAAGGCAAACCAATACCATTAGTGCATTTCCTAATTAAAAGTGTGCGCGTGTGTTGTGTAATGGTAGGTACAAGCATAGGAAAAGCTGAAAATGATACAAAGCAAATTGAAGAGTGGTTAATGGAGTGTGGGTTTGCTTTCACTCCTTAAATACTTTTTTGGTAGTGGGATATTAGGTTATTTTTAGTTGTTTGGTATATATAAGTTAGGGGGAAAAAAAACCCAACACAGTATTTGCTTTTAAAAAAAAAAAAATTGGAGGTGCTTTTATACTGCAAGCTCCTTCAAATGCATTTATTTTTGTATCCCAAGCCTGGAACATAGCATAAATATTTACTAAATGAAGGAATGCTGATTACCAGCTAGGACTTTCCACAAGACATTATGTTCCTACTGACTCAGATTTGTAGACCTGTAAATAAAACCACAATGCAATTAGAAAGGACACTTAAGAAAGAAAATATACCTTCCAAAACTTCACTGTTATGAGATTTGATCTGTAGAAAACAAGCAAAATTACCAATGAAAACCTGCCCCCTCCCTAGGGGAAAAAAAAAAAAAATCAGCCTAAAAAATTTGGTTCCCAAATAGCTGTATGACCTCAGGTAAGTCACTTAACCTTCTTCAGCTTCAGTTTCTTCATTTAAAAAAAACTGAAGCTATTAATAACTCATAAGGTTCCTGTAAGAATTCATGAAGGTGCTTGGAAAATTGCAGAGCAACTATTAAAAATGTGAAGATATTTATTATTATAAAACTAATAAATCGATATGGCTAGAAACGAAGTGAGGCCTACCTGCATCACCAAACATCAGCAAGGCGGCAGCAATTGCTCCATCCATAGTGCTTGTTGATTCAATCAACTAACAGAACGAGAAAAGACTGTTTTAAAAATAACACTTTAAGAATTAACTCACATAAGTCTGTACAATGTAAGCACATCTTAAAATGTTACTGAACTTATTCGTCATCCCTATGTAGTGAATATATACAGCATATTCAAAGTTTTATTTTAATTTTTAATTGCAAAGTTCTACATTAAAACCTTAAAAACTCCCTACTTATTATGTGTTTATGTGTCCACGCAGTGAGAGTGAGAGAGAGAGAGAGAGAGAGAGAATGGAGAGAGAAGGAGGAGGGACACTAGTTGACATTTGAATTATTCCTTCTTTATTTATGAAAAAATGAACCACAATTCTGTGATCATTTTTTTAAATCTAATACTTCTTAAGATGAGTGGGACGAAAGGTTCTTTTTTGATTTTTCCTCTATTTCTGAATTGCCTGAATTTATTCAAGAACATACTGATATACTATTTATATAATTAATAACCTCAATATATAATTTTTTGTACTGATCTATAACATTCTGCATTTCAAAAGAAACTGAACATCCTATATTTTTCCCTTGCTACAGTTAAGAGTGCTCTCTTCTACTAGTTTTCCTAATCTTGGATCCTTTAATATCCTGTAAGCCTCTCTTCATTTTCAAAACAGTCAAAGCATATTCTATTAAGTCTAGGACTAAACTGTATGTTACAGCTTCTTGAAATCTTATATGGGTGTAAGAGCCTTTGCAGAGTACTTCAAGAGTGCTCTGCTTCGCAGTGATACACTAAATTCCCTAAATTTTCAAATAGTGATTAATGAAATATGCATACAAATTCTGTGTATCAATCTTATTTTCCCACTGTAATTATAAAATTAGAGATAAATATTCTTACAGAAGAAAAGTACTCTTAACTACGTGAACAATTAGCAATCAGGCTAAAGTATTTTTAAACAGAGATTTGTTCCTCTGAATATTTAATACTCCATCATGTTTATTCTGTTGGAAGCTATTTCCAACACTATAAGCAGCCCCTGTAGTTACTAGTCGCTACATTTATTGTCTTCTTATTCTAGAAAAAAATCACATCCAGAGGAAAATAACACTCCTGGCAGGGTGCAAACTCAAGATACCACTAAAGTTTCATTTAGCTAACAGTAAGAAGGTATCAAATTTATTTTTGGGGAAAAAAAGATTCATGCTAAAGATAACGGAGAATAGTAGTAATTTATTCTACACAGTTTAAAACTAGCAGGTCCAGCACCACTTTCAGTTCAGACACATTGTTTAGCCTGCATAGTACTTCCTTCTTTAAATTAGTTACCATAGGGGCAGCCTGGGTGGCTCAGTTGGCTAAGCGGCTGCCTTCAGCTCAGGTCATGATCCCAGGGTCCTGGGATTGAGCCCTGTGTCCAGCTCCCTCCTCAGCGGGGTGTCTGCTTCTCCCTCAGCCCCTCCCCCCTCTCATGTTCTCTCTCAAATTAATAAAATCTTAAAAAAAAAAAGTTACCATAAAAAGTTAATGAAGTACTGATACAACATGGATGAACCTGACACCCTTTTGCTAAGTGAATGAAGCCAGTTCACAAGTCAGATCATAAAAGATCACATATAATCCCATTTATATAAAATGTCAAGAATAGACAAATCTATAAAGACAGAGACTAGTGGCTGCCTAAAGAAAGAGGAGGGAAATGCAGAATGACTGTTAATGAATACAGAGTTTCTTTTTGGGGACACCTGGGAAACTCAGTTGGTCAAGCATCTGCCTTTGGCTCAGGTCATGATCCTGGAGTCCTGGAATCCAGTCCCACATAGGGCTCCTTGCCAGGCAGGGAGCCTTGCTTCTCCCTCTGCCTGCCCCTCCCCCTGCTCATGGACACACTCTCTCTCGGACAGATAAAATCTTGTTTAAAAAGTTTCTCTTTGGAAAGATTAAAATGTTCTAAAATTAAAGTATGGTGATAACTGCACAATTTTGTAAATATATTAAAAACCACTAAATTAAACACTTCAAGTAGGTAAGGAAGCTATTAAATTGATCAACAGTAAATAACAGCCTTTTCACTTTATTTGGAAACTCTGAAACCTAATAAAAATGGGCCACCATTAATATCACATGGCCATATCCTGCCGGCACTAGACAGCAGGTACCCATTTCAGAAAGAGCATATGCTCTACGATATACCAGTGCCCACCACTTCAAAGTTACCTGCCTACCCCATACAGATATGGTACCTCCTAAGGTTCAGACTGGAGATGGTGGTGGTCATGACAGATACAAATGTGAAAAACATAAACCTGCAATTAAATGATCCTCCTAGGGTCATTCAACTAAGTGATAGAGCTAGAAATAACCTATTTATTTGATGAAGATAATTAGTAATCTTCAGAGATTTATTCTCTACCTGAAATTTAATTGAATGGTGAATTTTTATGTGCTCTTATAAAGATACCTACTACAGTCCAAATACTGCCACTGATTTTGTTGTATATAATTCAATCAATGTTTCTCAGCAAGAGTGCTATTCACAGGATAATTCTTTTGTTCTGCAGGACCACCCTCAGTACTGCAGGGCGTTTAGTGTCCCTGGTCCCCTGGTATTAACTATCAATAGCAACCCTTTGTCATTATAAAGACCCCCCCACCAAAAAAAAGCCTCCTGACATTTCTGAGTTTCTAGTGGGAGACCGGGAGTCCCTACTTCAGAACTAAGCACAAAAAAAATTTCACAAGCTATGTGAGCTATTAAGGGAAATATTATATATTATTATATTATTTATAGGTGAATAACCTTACCTATTTAAAAAGTTAAGACTCCCAAAAAGTAAATCTCTGGCATTTACTTTTACTACATAAAATAAAAGTTAATTACCTCACATAAGACTTCTTTAAAAAAATGACTATCCACTAAATACAGTACTAAAAACATCATTACAGCTACAATAACCAATTACTATAAAAGGGTATAACCTTAAGTAAATCATTGTCACTTCTTTGTGGGAAAAGTTCCTTCAAGGTCTGAAGTTTAGCGTCTTTAAGGTCTTCCAATTCCGAAAGGTCTTCCAATTCTGAAATATCATCAGTATTTCTACCTGCCATGGTAGGAAGGCCCTGGGACTCTTCATCTTCAGATGGCTCAGAACTAAAAATATTTTCAGAGGAAAAAAACAGTATTTTGATGTATTACTGTTATTTTATTAGAATCATATATATATGTAATACAGCAATTCTTTTCAATAAGAATGTAATCTTTGTCAAAGATTTAAAAACTTTTTTCATTTCAGTATGGTTATATATATAAATCTACATTCCCAGAGTCAGCATACTTTAAAAATATCTCATATTACCTGGGGTGGGATGGAAAAGAACAATAAAACACCTGGCATTTATTTTAAGATACACACATGTATTGCATGCCCACTTTATCTTTCCTTTTTTACCTGTACTCTACTCTGTGTATCAGATGAACCTTGTCAGGTTGCTCTTGAGAAACTATAAAGCCTACATTACTACAAAGATAAAAGCATTTTCATGGCCTACCTAGCTGATCAGAATCTAAGTGTTAAAATCCTAATGGTCCCACTGAGTACCAGAATCTCTGCCAAGAAGGAAACATTTCTTCAGCAGACAAGGAGCATTTATTCCGTGTGAGGTGTTACTCTACAACTAACGTTAATCTCATTCCACCTCAAGTTATATGTTAATCCTATAAAAGACATTTGGAGCCAAATTTTAATAATCTATCTCCCAAACAAACAAAAATCTCATTTGGAAATTTTGGTTTTCTACCATGGTAGCCATTCTGGAGATCAGAAAATAGAAGTAGAACAAATGGACAGAAGTTAGAAGGATCAGAGAAAGCAAGCTGGGAATTTAGTTAAGTATGTTCCTAGTGTCAGAGAATGCAGACTTTGCTATACAGCTCATCTATTTTGGGAAACATATACAGAATCTGTATCGTAGTAACTTCACTGTATCTATTCATCTTAGTTCAGCTGTACTGGTTAGGACACTAGTTTTACCTGAGCATCCCCCAAAATATTTAAAAGCAGACAGATCCCCAAGGACCAGGAATATGTATTTTAACAGACTTCTAGGTTGACTTCTTGAACCCGGCTTTTGAGAAAATGCTCCAAAGTAACAAGGTAAAATAAATCACTTCCTTTCCAGAAGGAATGTCCTTCAGTATCTGAATGCGATTACGAGCATCTCCCTTTCCATTATACCCAGACCTCTCATTCTTCATGTCCTCAACTCTTAATGCTCATTCTGCCTCACTCTGGTCACATTCCCAATTTTGCCACCTAGTTCACGGAGAAAATGAAAGCATTCAGGTCGGAATCTTCTCACAATTTCTGCCCTAGAAAACCACTTTCAAAGGTTCTTACTCTGCTAGCCATCACCTTAACCTAATGATCAGATTCACAATCTGGTGGGATGAACTGGTGTGCCTCCTGCTGTACTAAATATTTATACTAACTACCAATCTTACCATGCCTTGGATTAACTGTTCAGCTTGCAGGAAATACATGTGAGAGAGGAATAAATTCAATACCATCATGAGGAAACAATCAGAAAAAACTATTTTCTCAAAGAAAAGATTCTACTTCTTCAGTAAGTTAAAATCCTTAAAAAAGAGGAGGGGAGAGGACCCTTTAAGATCGAAAGAAAGTCAGGAGTTTTAACAGGTGAATACAGTGGATGCTTCTTGTTTGGATCCTGGTTTGAAAAAGCTGGTATAAAACACATGAATGTAGGGACATGTAGGTGGCTTAGCTGGCTAAACAACCAACTCTTGGTTTCAGCTCAGGTCATAATCTCAGGGTCGTGGGATCAAGCCCCCAGTCAGGCTCCGCACTCGGGGCCAAGTCTGCTTGTCCCTTTCCCTCTGCTCCTCCCCCAACTTGTGCTCGTTCTCTCCCAAATAAATAAAAACTTAATTTAAAAAAACACAAGAATATAAAATGGGAATTAGATGATATTAGAGAACTGATCACTGATTGGCATTGGGTTTTGGGGAGGAGAAAGACATATCACCAAGTATTAGGGGTAGAAATGTTGGAATGTCCATAATTTACTTTAAAATACTCCAGGCCATCCAAGACCTATAAAGAATTTCTCAAACTCAATACACGAGAAACAAATAATCAAATCAAAAAATGAGCAGAATATATGAACAGACACTTTTCCAATGAAGACATACAAACGGCTAACAGACACATGAAAAATTGTTCAAAATCATTAGCCATCAGGGAAATTCAAATCAAAACCACATTGAGATACCACCTTACACCAGTTAGAATGGCAAAAATGGACAAGGCAAGAAACAACAAATGTTGGAGAGGATGTGGAGAAAGGGGAACCCTCTTACACTGTTGGTGGGAATGCAAATTGGTACAGCCACTTTGGAAAACAGTGTGGAGGTCCCTCAAAAAGTTAAAAATAGAGCTACCCTATGACCCAGCAATTGCACTACTGGGTAATTACCCCTAAGATACAGATGTAGTGAAGAGAAAGGCCATATGCACCCCAATGTTCATAGCAGCATTGTCCACAACAGCTAAACTGTGGAAGGAGCCGAGATGCCCTTCAACAGATGAATGGATATAGAAGATGTGGTCCATATATACAATGGAATATTACTAAGCCATCAGAAAGAACGATTATCCAATATTTGCGGCAATATGGATGGGAATGGAGGAGATTATGCCAAGTGAAATAAGTCAAGCAGAGAAAGACAATTATCATATAGTTTCAGTCATTTGTGGAACACAAGGAATAGCAGGGAGATCGGTAGGAGAAGGAAGGGAAGAATGAAGGGGGGGTAAACAGAAGGGGGAATGAACCACGACAGACTATGGACTCTGGGAAACAAACTGAGGGTTTCAGAGGGGAGGGGGTTGGGGGGATGGGCTAGCCTGGTGATGGGTATTAAGGAGGGCATATATTGCATGGAGCACTGGGTGTTATATGCAAACAACGAATCATGGAACGCTACATCAAAAACTAATGATGTACTATATGGTGACTAACATAACATAATAAAAAATGTAAAAAGAAAAAATAAAATAAAATACTCCAGGCCAATAATAATAATAGATGAAACAATGAAGCAAACATTATTTCATTAACAATATTAACAAATGTTAAGTCTAGGTGGTAGGTACATGAATGTTCATTGTCTATTATTTTATTTTATGCCTGAAAATTTAAAAATAAAAGAAAAAAATCTACAAAAACAAGAGCTGACTACTTTGTGTTCTTTTATCTGGTCTCAGATAAAGTTCTTCCCTTCTACTGAAGGTAAAGTCCCCTCTCAGTGCTAAGGGATTCCAGCCCTTTCTAGTTCCTACAGGACCCTGCTTCAACCATCTACTATCTTCTCTTCCCAGTCTCCTCTCTCTCCCTGAGCTCTTCCTCCCAAGCCTACAATGAGCTCAAGACAAGACGCATTAACTAACTAATTCCATGTGCCAGGAACTCTAGGAACTGTGGACACAAGCATGGAAATAAGCAAATTCTCCTCTCCTTAACGAATTTTATAAGACCGATTATCTACTTGCTCATTTCCTGTATAGTTCTCCTCTCAATGTTTTATTACCTTTTGCCCAACCGATTTCAATGAAATTGTTTTTACCAAGGCAATAATATCCTCGAAAATGTCAAATGTAATAAAAACCTTTCACTGGTTATCTACTCCTCTGTAGTCCCATACGCTGCTGACAAATCTCTGAAAATCTGGCCCTACACCCACCCTCACGCCATGGGTTTTACAACATTAGTATTTCTGATTTTCCTTTACCTCTTCACCTGTCCTTAATCTCCAAAGAAGGCTTTCCTCCTTTTGTTCACATTTGTGAATTGCTGGTGTTTCCTAGGATTCTATCTTTTCAGCTCCTTCTCGTCTACTAATAATTCTTAGGAGATTTCATCAACTGCCAGTTTCTATTATCAACACCAGCGCTTATCAAAAGGGGGGTGATTTTACCCCAAGAGAACACGTGGCAATGCCTGGAGACATTTTTGCTTGTTTTGACTAGGGAGGTGCTACTAGCATGTAGTGAGTAGAGATCACAGATTCTGCAAGACATCCTGCAATGCACAGGAAAGAAGCCCCCCAAAGAATTGTCTGGCCCAAACTGTCAACGTTAAGGTTAAGAAATGATAACCAAGGGGCGCCTGGGTGGCACAGCGGTTAAGTGTCTGCCTTCGGCTCAGGGCGTGATCCCGGCATTCCGGGATCAAGCCCCACATCAGGCTCCTCCGCTATGAGCCTGCTTCTTCCTCTCCCACTCCCCCTGCTTGTGTTCCCTCTCTCGCTGGCTGTTTCTATCTCTGTCGAATAAATAAATAAAATCTTTAAAAAAAAAAAAAAAGAAATGATAACCAAAATAGCCCATTCATGGGTACTGATTATAACTATGGAACATTCACACAGTGCAGTACTATGGAGTATGAAAAAGAATATAGGTTTCTATAAACGGACACGACTTCTAGGATCTATACCTAAGTGAATAAAACAAGTATCAAAAGAGTATGTATGTATGCATGCATTCATGTAGTGTGCTATCTTTTGTGTAAGAAACAAGAACAAAGAGGGGCGCCTGGGTGGCTCAGTTGGTTAAGTGTCCAACTCTCCCAACTCTTGATTTTGGCTCAGGTCAGGATTTCAGGGTCGTGAGATTGAGCCCCTAGTAGGGCTCTACACTGAGCATGGAGCCTGCTTAAGATTCTCTTTCTCTACCTCTGTCTCTCCTCCACCCCACATGGAGGTGCACTCTTTCTCTCTCTTTAAAAAAAAAAGGAAGGAAGGCAGGAAGAAAGGAAAAGGAAAAGGAAAGGGAAGGAAGGAAGAAAGAAAAGAAAAAAGAAAAAAGATACATGAAAGAAAAAGTATGATGAAAAACTAAACTGGTTAGTTCTGAGGTGGGATGACAGTGGGTATTACAAGAAAAACGGAGAGACGTAATACTTTTCTAAGCACATTCCATGTAGAGTTTTGATTTCTGAAATCTTAATATTTTAAATATTCAAAAATAAAATTTAAAAGAGGGATAAAGAAAAAACCTTAAAAGGAATACAAACAGAAATTAATGAACTGAACTATATTTTAAATGAATAACAGAGAAAACGTTAGATAATCCCAATACTTTGACCATATACCTTCGATCTAAAGACAAAACCTATAAACAAATTTTGAACTCTACTTAGTAGGCTTAATGGTCAAGTGGTATGATCACAGCAAATCTGAAACTATTTTATGTATACTGGATGAGTGCGCAAGTTAAGAAATAAACTGACAAGCAAGAAGCCAGAGTTCTCAATGTCAGAAAAGGAAATATAGAAGGAGAGCCAAGGAAAAGCCTTGTAGTGGTAGATTAGAATTAAAGGTTATCATTAAAAACTTGTGATTTAAAAACACACACACAAAAAGCAACACACACACATTCCCCTCATATTTCCTAGCCCGTATAGCTGAAAAGGACAATGATATAACCCTTGCCTTGCCCAATAGCAAAGAAAGAACACTCCTAGTCCCCAGATTTCCAAATACCATTCTCTATTAAGAGGAACCAGTGCCAAAAAAAAAAAAAAAAGTAAAAAGTAAAAAAATATAAAAGGAACCAGTGTTTTTTGGAGAAATGGCTAATTCTAAATTCAGGCCTAGGGTAGGGACAGTATAAGTTTGGACCATCTTTTGCCAGAGGGAAAGGCTCATAAAATGATAGGAACCTTTCAAAATCAGAGCCTGCCTAAAAAGGCCCTCAACTGCCACAAGTTAGCAATTTGAGCACCAAAATGAATAATGACAGTAAATGAATTACAACCCGCTAAACAAATAAGTATCTATGATTCCATTTTGATATTTACTTACACTATATAAATACCATATAAATAAATGGGGAGAAAATAGAAAACCCTTTTTTATATTAGCATACCAAATAATTAAAGTATAAGATCTGAAATGTTAATTAGAATACCACAAATTCACAACCCTCATTTAAGTACCTGATTCAGGTAAGAATCATCAACAGATACTAAAACTACTGAGTGAAAGTCTGCTAAGGAGTAAGATCATTACCTGATTTCCCCTTTGTAGCATTAATCACTACAAAGGGGAAAACAGTAACTCTATAGGGAGAACGCTGGCAGGTTTCTTAGTGATCCAGATCACTTCACCAATAAAGAGACAAACTGCTATCAATGTTCCTTGTAACATGACACACTGAGGTAGCATTCCTTCCACTTAACCCTAATTTAATCATGAAGAAAATCAGGTAAGTACAAGTTGAGAAACCTCCTTAAAAAATGGCCTCTTAACCTTCAAAGGCCAATGACGTGAAAAACAAAAAAAGGCTGAGAAACTGTTTCAGATTAAATGAGACTAAAGACACACGATACTGTTGAAAAAAAAAAAAAAACTCCAACATGATACTGAGGAAAAAATTGCTATGAAGTACTTACTTAAAATACAGTCCAAGGACTGACTGCTCGTTCCTAACCTCACGCTGTTACCCATCAATGACAAGATAAGGAACTTGCACCAGAAGGTAAAACAACTACATTACTAAGCATATCACTTAGTCGAGCTGACTTTTCCTTGTAATACTTTCCTGGCGAAGAAACTGGTATACTGATTTGCATTCTAGAGCACAGTACTTATTTACAAATCAGTACTTCTGAACAGCACTTTATCGGGATTAACTGGTAATATTTAAATATGTAATGTACATTAGATACGTGTACTGTGCAATATTAATTGGTATTTCTGAATTTGAAATGCTTCTCTTGTAATGTAAGAAAACTACCTTGTTCTTAGCAGGTAAATGTGACTCTAACACATTTAACCATGCAGGATCTTCACTATTTTTTATTTCAGAGTGAATTTCAGTAGAAAGGCATGTTCATTATGGCTTATTTACAAAAAGTTCATTTTAAGAGGAAATTCTCATCATCAGCAGACAGTCTCGATCTCTTAGCTCCTTCCTGCCGCATTTTCTTCACTTAGCTTCTGAGCACACAACATTTTGACTTTTCTCTTAACCTTAACAACGATTCCTTCTTAGAACCTCTACAGATTTCTCCTTACCTCTCTGTTCCTAAAATCCCAAGTTTCCCTGGCCTAAATCCTTCAACCAGGAGATCTCTTTTTCAGGTATACTAGTATCTCTTGGTGATTTCATCTTATCATATGACCTTAAATATCAAATCTGTATTCTGACAATTCCTAAATTTAGATGTTACCCAGATCTCCACCCAAAACTCAAATGTCACAAATCCAATTGCCTACTTGACATCTCCCGCCTAGATGTCTAACAGTCTTCTCAATCACAGCATGTTCAAGACTGAACTGCCAATCTTTCCTTTCAAAAGGAGGACCCATACCACACCCCAAACAGTCTTCCTTATCTCAGTTAATGGTAACTCCATCCTTCCACTTGTTCAGGCCAATCTTAGGGTCACCCTTAACTCCTTTCTCTCCCACCCAAAATCCAACAATAAAACCTCTCTGCTCTACCTTCAAGGTATATACAGTTTCTAACCCCTTCTAACCATCCCCATAAACAGGAGCTTTCTTTAAGTGTCCATCATGTCTTGCCTGCATTATTACAACAGTATCCATGCTTCTAGTACTGTTCCCCTATAGTCTCAAAGACCTTTAAAGCATGTGAGTGAAATAATTTACTCCTCTGCTCCATACACTCCATTCATTAGCTTTCTCAGAGTAAAAGACAAATAGCCTATGTGCCTAACAATTAAATCCCTCTTCTACCCCGCTGCTTACCCTGTGACCTTGTTAGGTCCCTCTCTCTGATTCATCTGCCCCCTACTTTCCTTAGAAACATCAGGTATAATACCACTTTCAGGGTCATTGAACAAGTTATTTCCAGTGACCAGAATACTCCGCTCCTGCCCTCTGCCTTCATATCCATATGGTTCACACTTTCTTACCCCCTTTAGATCTCTTCTCAAGCATCATCTTCTCAATAAAGCTTCTTTCCAGCTGTGCTCTTTAGAAATCACATCCCCTACCCCTGGCCCTGAACTCCATTATTCTCCTTCCCTTTTGGTCATAATATTTATTATTTTACATTCTACATTGTTTATTTGTTCACTGTCTTTCTACCTGACTATAATACAAACTCCAAGCTACTCCACAGAAATGTGCCCCAAAAATGTTAAAATTATTTGACTCTGGGACTCATGAATAGATCATAAAGCAATTATAGATGAAGGTACATGTTAAAATAATTTCTCTATGGAGGATTAAAAAAATTAAATTATCTGCTCTCACTAAACTTTTTATTGAAAATCAGTGTTACCCAGAAACATGCGTGCGCGCGCGCGCACACACACACACACACACACTACCTCTTTACAGTTCTAAGTTAGGGAAAAATAACCAAGATGCAATAGGGAAAAGGCAAAAAAGAAAGAAAAAAAGAGAGAAGTCACCAACCAATTTTCAAATTAAATAACTTTTTCTTGAAAAACCTCTTACATAGACAAGCATAATGAATGAATCTATTAAGCTGCTTACACTATAATCACCGTGTCTTTGTTGAATTTTTTCTCTTGAACTGTACTGGAGCAATTCGGGGAAACGATATCTTCACTATCAGAAGACAAATCAATATACTGTATTCCTCTTTGATTCTTGAAATATGATATACTAGCTTTTCTTTCATTTTCTGTAGTTTCTGGAACACTAGAATCTTCTGCAAAAGAAAAAAAAGGAGAAAGGCATTCTGAGCAACTTGAAAATAAATCTGTTTTTCATAACTATAATCATGTGCTAAAGTCTCTAATTTGTTCACTGTTTCCACCCTAAAACCAAAAATTCCCACCAGTTTTTAAAGAAAAAATTAATAGTCAGACCAGGGCTGATGTTAAATGATTTTCCGTTTCACAGGTTAATCTACTTGCAAGACCCTAGTGGAAACTGCAAGAGAGAGGTTTGTGCTTTAAAATGTCATCATCTTCTCTCTGTGCTTTAATTTCCTAGTACCCAGTTCTGGCCTAAATGAACATGGACACTACAGCTCAAAATACTTATAATCCAATCCTGTCTCTTAGTCAGGTTATGTAATCACTCCAAACCTCGGTGTCCTCACCTGTAAAATAGAGATGCTAATAATCACAGGGGTCATGTGAATATAAAATCAAAAGATACGTATTAGGCATTTAGTTCGGTCATTGGCAACATAGCCCGTATTCAATACACATTACCTTACACGCAAATGTTGGTGTTATTGGCTGAATAATGGCCCCTCCAAAATTCTTAAGTTTCAACCCCCAGGACCTCAGAATGTAACACATTTAGAGACAGGGTCTTCAAAGAGGAGACTGAGTTAAAATGAGGCTGCTTCGGTGGAGGCTCTAATCTAGTATGACTGATGTCGTAAGAAAAGAGAGACAAAAGATGTGTGTACGAAGGCAAGGCCATGTGAGGACAAAGTGAGAAGGTGGCCATCTGCAAGCCATGGAGAAAGTCCTCAGAAGAAACAACCTTGATCCTGGGTTTCCAGCCTCCAGACATGTAACAAAATAAAGGTGTGTTGTTTAAGGCAGCCAGTACGTATTTTGTTATGGCAGTCCTCACAGGCTAAAAATTTTGGCTCATTCAAAACAGGTGAATAAAATATTTTACCAAGGTCTCTTCAATAGCGGAGTTCCAAAATTATTCTCCCTTCTCCCAGCAAAACCACCAGTCTCCCTTACATATGTGACAAAGAAAAGATCACATTTAAGAAATTCATATTAAAAGTAGTCAATGCCTTGGTCTAGTGAATGTATTTTAAAAAACAATGACCAGATCAATCTTTAGTTCAAAGGTGTCAATGTAAAAAAACAATCACTGCCATTAATTATTCTCTAAGTCAGACTCAAGTCTCAAGGGATGCACAAACATTTATAATCCTCACAATAATCCTGAGGGTACACATTACATCACCATTTTATAGATAAACTAGGTTTAGAGAAAACAACCTGTCTAAAAGGAGAAGTAACAAATCGGAAATCCATGCATAAAGGTCTAAATCCTTATACTCCAAAACTCTTAGGCCATCCCCAATACCTGTCACAGAATGCTGGCAATCATTATAATGAAGCTCATGAGCTGTATTTGTAAATAACATTAACCATGGCCTATATGACTACTATTAACCTGGAGGGCAGTAAAATGATATTTTACTTCCTATGACGAAGTCCTGTCAACACTACTGAAAAGCAAATCACGTTTTTTCCAACAGAACAATTTTATAAATGTTGAGTGAAGAAACTGGATGAAGAACTCTGCATTGGAACAAATTATAGCTATATTAACTTCATGTTAATATATGAAGACACTTACAAATTCTGATAGGTATGTGAATAACAAGATTAAAGGCCAACTCCTATGAAGTATCAGGGTAATATGGATTCTGCTTTTACAAAGTGCTCCTGATACATCAAAAATCATACATAAAATTAAAAACTAGATATTCACTGTATCAAAAATCTGACCTAAAGCTAATGCATATCAGCTAAACATGTTAACCAGCATCCTGTTTTCTTATATTTTCAAAGGGCTTTTTGAATGATTTTACACTGTGTTTTTCTTCAAAGTCTCTTTATTCAAAATGAATAATAAATCTTTTTAAAGTTGGCTACTTAAATGCCTAAATGTCTGGAGGAGAGGAGTCCTAAAAAATCTGTTGATGAGTATTAAGAGAACTACAGTTTCTTGAACTTGATTACATATTCATCTTTGATTTTCTCTCACTTTTTTTTCTCTTATTTTATACAAATAATACAAAATATACAGTGAAGACATACCAATTTTTAAAACTCATGCTTAATGTGGTTAGTTAACGAGACAGGAAAAAAAAATAAAGACGTATGGCTTACTCTCCATCATGTACTCAATTACTCAGAGCTTTTACTGGTAATGTAATATATACCATCAAAATATATACATTATATATATACACACACATACACTGCATACAACGTATTACTTTGTATTATATATTATATTTTTATTATATATTATACATATTTTATATTATATAGATTATAATATACATTAAACATACCTATATTATCTCTACCTAAAAATATACCTTAAACATGTACACAGCTCTGAACCAAGTGACATCCCCATAGCCCAACTGGTAAGTGACTAACAGAGGAAGTAGTTTGATAATATGGAGGATAAGGGAAGGTTACAATACAATAGCATTTCTCAAACTCAGAACCCTTTGCACTCTTGAAAACTGAGGACCCTAAAGAACTTTTGCTTATGTTGCTTATGTTGGTTATATCTGGATTACCATATTAGAAAGTAGAAACTAAGAAACTTTATTAAACTGTTTACATAATAACAAATTTTTATGAAAACTATATCCCCTCATCCCATCCCTCTCCCCCCAGTCTAGTGAGAAGAGTGGCACTGTTTTATATTTGTAAAAACCTTAGGTTTAACGTAAGACAGCTAGGTTCTATCTGTTTCTGCAATTCAATTATTATAATATACTGTTTTTGTTTAGGTTTATGAAGAAAATCATGCGTCACACAGTTACACAGTTAGGAAAGGAAGAGTATTTTCATAACCTTTTTACAATACGATGGATATTCTCTGATACTTAACCCAAATTTGACAGGTGGTAGTTGTTTTTTTTAAAGGTCAGTTGCAATGTGGAATCTGAAACTATATGAATAAACTTTCGTGTTCTATTACATTTAAACCCACCGGTCTATCTTGCACTTGAATGGACCTTTAAGCCATGCATTATTTTGTAACATTGTGTGCACTGGTCATTTGGAAGTACTAGTTCACTTGCTGATTAATGCAGATCTTCCAAATGTTGACACATTTCATGATATTTTATCAAAAAAATTAGGTTTATTAATATCACCATTGATCTTGAAATATCTGGGGATTGTCAAACTCACAGTCCAAAATCCAAACTTTCCTTTGAAAATTGGAATCTTATCACTAGCAATACATGCGGCCAGTTATTTCCTTGATATCACTGTCCATTTTTGAGAAAATGTCTGTTAAATACCTAAGTCTGCTTAACTACAGTTTGTCAGTCATTCTTTTAAGTAAAAACGGTGAAAAAAAATGACAAGTTCAAATCAGAACTGCAAGCAACTGTTCAAATGCTTTCCCTTGAGATAACCCCTGTACACACTGCAGTATACAGCAAAGGCTGGTTCACATTTTGTTTCACAAAGGTATTAAAAAGACATCTACTGCTTAGTTGAGATTTACCAAAATTAATAATTTTTACTGCTTTATCAAAAACATTCTTAAGTGAAACTGACATTTAAAAAATTTTAAGAATATAATGACTACTAGAACAGTTTGGAGTCTTGGCCTTGATTTGTGCTAAGGCACCAGCAGTTTTATCTACCATTGCTTTTGTACCATCAACATAGTAAAATGGCAAGTAGTATCTTAGTATTATTATGAAAGTAGTTTGCCCTTAGGGATCCTAAAGGTTCACATACCACACTTTGAAAACTGATGGGACACAGTAAGAGCTTGTTTATATAAAAAGATCAACTTCCCAATACAGTGAATAATTTAGAATTAGAATAATGCTTAATGCTTAAGATTTGTTTGTTTGCACTTTGTGAAGTAAGCAAAACCAAAAATAGCTAAGAGGCAATGGCCAAAACTATGCAGTGATGGGTTTTTGACCCAAGCCAAATAAGCACTTTTAAGCAGCAGCACAAGGGAGAGAGGAAACAGAAAAATACAAATGAAAGAATAGTGAAACGCTGCAACAATTATGAAGGCATCAGCTACTATTAAATTCTGACATTTGCTGACTGCCTCTGTGCTTAAGGCACTGTACCAGGAGGTAGCGAATATTAAAGGAAAAAACTTCAACTTGCCCTAGAGAAACAAGAGCTAAGTAGTCATGTACACAAATAACAGTTATGAAATATGATTTGTGCCATGAGAAAGGAATAAACAAAATGCTACAGGAACATAAGGGAAAACAGTCTATTCTTTCATACAAAGACCACAAAGAAGCTTATCATATTTTAGAGACAGAAGATGAATATTTTCTCATTACCAAAAGGTAATGGGAACCTACATCACTAGCATATGCAAGAAGGCACCAAGATTCCAGGGAGTTTTTCCAAACTAAAATCCCTATTAATGGTATGCACAAGAGAATACAATCTTATATCCCAAATTTTTCCAGTATGCTTGTACCCATTCTCATATCTAAGTCCACCATAAAACAAAAGAAGATTTAAGTCTGACAGTGGTTTCACCTTTCCAAAGGGTCCAAGATCAAGGGCCTCTCAAAAACAAACAAAAATCAGTACTAGGATTATGAGCTCACACCAAAGTAGTCCAAATTAATTTGAGAGCCCGTAAATAAAAATTATCTTCCAAAGTAGAATGAAAATACATAAACCTTTGTATCTGTCCTGAAGACTTACAGAACTGTGCCACTTGTCATCGTCTAGTTGTGTTGCTCTACATGGTTCAATTCTCTAACATGGCAACTAACTTTCAAGGCAATTCCTTTGAATACTAAGTAAAACACATCACTGATTTACCATTTTAAAAGGTAACCAAAATAGTAAAATCTGAGCAGCCTGAATGTCACAGTAGAAAGAGAAATACCAATAGCATCTTCTAAAAAATAAATCTCTGAGGAAAGCTCTAAAGAAGACAGAGAATACACTAATAAAAGACTGAAGAGTAACTTCTGAAACATCTCAGGTGTAAGCCAAGAGAAAAGGGAAAAATGTAAAAAAAACAAAGCCATGCTATTGTTACTGGACAAAGCAAAAGTGTTTAACTTGAGAGACACATTGTTTAATAACAGAACTTAGATCCACAACAAAAATATAATTAACATATTATCTCAACATAAACACTGCAGGATACATAGGCAAAAACTCAAGAGACAAATATGAGGCTTTAACTCTCTTTTCCAAGCTCTTTACAGACAGCACAAAAATAAGACATATAATACTGCTTTCCACATATTTTTGATTGGGACCCACCGTAAGAGACACATTTTAGATTATGACCCTAAACATGATATTAAACACATATAACTGAAATAAAAGTTTCAGAGGCTTTCTATCAGTGATACTTCGATAATTTTCTGTTTACTCTACTCCATTAAAAAACAGTTGCATGTAATTAGGATCCAAGAAACTGAGTTTATGACACAAGGTTTGTGATCTACAGTTTGAATAAAATTATATAAATAAAATTCATCTGTTATTTGGTACATAAATTAATCTATACTTAGATTATGTCATCTTTTCAAGTAGTCTTAGACCTTTCACAGAAATTAATGGTAAATTAGGCCCCAAAGAAAATTTCAGTAAATTAGCCAAAACAGAAATACTATAGACCACATTCTCTAGTCATAAAACAGTACGATTAGAAGTAAATGTTAATAAGAACAATGAAGCAAATTTCAGCCACTTGGAAATTTAAGAAAGGAAAAAAAGCCAAAGAAACCACTTCTTTGAAGTTTCAGGTCAGAGAGGAGGAAAAAAACAACACCTTAAAACTACAAGAATTGAAATAATGGGGTAAACAAATATAAAACTAGAGAAATAAATGAATGGCCTATGAGATGCAAATATACATGAGAATTTAGACTATACTGATGTTTCATAAGAAAAAAGGTTTATCAATAAATGATTCTGGAACAATTGACTAGTAAATGACAAATAATGAGCAAAGGAGAAAACTGTATCAACCTTTCTTTAGTCCTTATAATAATATAAATTCCAGATGAGATTCAAGATTAAAATAAAAATCAACACAAAATCTAACTCATATCCATTACTTTGCTTATCACTGCAAAACCTGACTCAGATCCATTAGTTTGGCTATCAAAACAAAAAAAGAAAGTAACAAGTGTTAGCAAGGATGTGGAGAAACTGGAACCCTTCCCACCTGCACTGCTGGTGGGAAAGTAAAATGGTGCAGGTATTAATGGAAAGAAAACATGTGATGGTTTCTTATATGATCTGTCAATTCCATTTCCAGGTATATACCCTAAAGCAGTAACAGTAGGGTCCCAAAGAGATACTTGTACACACACTTCATAGCAGTAATAGTCATAATAACCAAAAGGTAAAAGCAACCCAAGTATCCATCCACAGATGAATCGATAAACAAAATGTAGTATATACATACAACAGAATGCTTTTCAGCCTTAAAAAGGAAATTCTGATACATGCTACAACATTAATGCATCTTAAAGACTTTATGCAAAGGGAAATAAACCAGTCACAGAAAGACAAATCCTGGGGCGCGTGGGTGGCTCAGTCGTTATGCGTCTGCCTTCAGCTCAGGGCGTGATCCCGGCATTCTGGGATCGAGCCCCACATCAGGCTCCTCTGCTGGAAGTCTGCTTCTTCCTCTCCCACTCCCCCTGCTTGTGTTCCCTCTCTCACAGGCTGTGTCTCTCTTTGTCAAATAAATAAATAAATTCTTAAAAAAAAAAAAAAAGAAAGACAAATCCTGTATGATTCCACTTTTATGATGTACCTAGAGTAGTCAAATTCAGAGACAGAAAGTACAAGGGTGGTTACCACAGGCTGGGGATAGGAGAGAAGTGTTTAATGGGTACAGAGTTTCACTTCTGCAAGATGAAAAGAGTTCTGAAGATTAACTGAACAATACTGTGAATGTACCTAACACTCTTGTGATTTGTATACTTAATAGTTAAGATGGTAAATTTTATGTATATTTTACAATTAAAAATAAAATTAACACAGATGTGTAAGAATAAAATACAGATGAAAATATTTATAATGTGATAGTAAGGAATGCCAGTCTGATCAGGACCTAAACCCTGGAAGCCATCAAAGAAATGAATAAACAAATTGACCACGTGAAAATGTAAAATTTCTCTAGGACAAACAACAAGGAATCAAAAGAATAAAAAACTTACAAATCATTTATCAGAAAAAAAGAAAAAAGAACAAAGAAAAAGTCCAGAACGCTAATACATTTATGAAAGCATACTTAACCTTAAAAGTAAAGAATAAAAGTAAAACAATTTAATTCCCTGGTAAAGATTAAAAAGGTTTCCAATATTC
Source organism: Ursus arctos (assembly GCF_023065955.2). NCBI lineage: Eukaryota > Metazoa > Chordata > Mammalia > Carnivora > Ursidae > Ursus > Ursus arctos. The sequence goes on along the minus strand of NW_026623111.1, from coordinate 74,280,935 downwards.
TGGCCTAGTATGAAAAAGGAGACATCTAAAAACTAAGCTGTAGTCTGGTGCAAAGTGGTAAAACTTCCGTGTATGGTAACTTGGCAATTACTAAAATATTGCTAACATTTGCTCTAATCTGAAATTCCAAGAATTTTTCTTCAGATTGTACACAACCTAAAAAATCTGTGTAAAAGGATGGTCACTACAGCCTTCTCTTGATAGCAAAAAAAAAATGATGAAAAAACCCAACCAACTGATGTCCATTAATGGGAAACTACATGAATTATAATATATCTATATAAGACACTGTCATCATTTAAAAAAAACTGAGGAACAGCAAAAATAAATATATACATAAAAACAAAAACCTGGAATATATACAGGCAGAAAAAAATGTGAAAATAAACACCAAAACTAAAGGATTACAGAATATTCTTCATTATACAATACTGCATCTTTCATATATAATATTTTATTTTGAAGAAAACAATAGCTAAGCATGGAGAGTAAAAAGGTAGAGAAGGGAAAACACAGATGAAAGTATACACTTTAAATGTACTTAAGACTTTTACTTAAGCATGAGTATTCATTGTACTTTCTTCTATTAGAATAATTTAGCACTTAGCCTTCTACCAAGTACTGCTTGTCAACTAACACTTGCAGTCATTAAGAAACCAGAATAACTATCCAAAGATATAGTGATGATATGCATTTTGGCCACACACAACTAAAAAAAAAAAAACCCTGAGTATCACCCAATGGTTACAGAATCATGATGTTAAAATGATACACTTGGCTCCATTATTCAAAGGATCATACCCATTTTACTGCTTGCAGGGACTTCAGAGAACATCTAGGGAAAAGAGGTGAAGTCCAAAAATGCTGTGTCTTACCCAAGATCCTACAATCTGTATGACAGAACAGTGCTCTCTGGAAAGCTTTTTTTTTGGGGGGGGGAATCTTTTTGATTAACTGGAATAATTTCAAAATTTTCTTATTAACAACTGTTACTTCCAACATGACCACCACACTGAAATGGCAATCATTTTAGGAGACTGATTCTATTTCACCAGGGAAAGGTATTAATCAAGCATTTACTAAAACTTTGCTCCATTCCAACCTCAAAATAATTGATTAACCCATGTATTTTTATTTTATCACTTTTCCTCCCCAGGTAAAAAGTGTCTCTATTCCTTTGCAACGTTAAACAGTCCAGCTGTGCACCTGTTCCCACGCCCTAGGTGCCTGTCTTCAAATACCTCCCCTCCCTTCATCCGTTCGCTCTCCACTAGCATCTTTCCCTAGGCCAACAAATACACTCAATTTTCAACAATCCTGAAACATCTTCTTTTGACACTACTGTACCATCAAACTGTTTTCTGTTCCTTCTCGAAAGACCAGTCTTCATTTCCCTACCTTTCTACTGAAACTGTCTGTTAAAGGTCAACAGTAACATTTAATTTTCAAGGAAAGTGGTCTCTCATCAGTCCCCATCCAATCTGACTTCTCTATAGTATCTGATAGTGTGCACTATACACAAAACTGGAATCTTGTCTTTCTTTAGTTTTCAGGGTACCATCATTTTCTAGAACTATTCAAGTTATCCTTTATTATCTTCGTTGGTTTACCTTCATTTGCCCACCATTAAATGTTGTTATTTTTTACTATATGCCTTACTTGGGGATATTTTTTGTTAACTTCCACAATGATGACCCTCCCAAAGTTGATTTCTCAGGTTCCAACCATCTTTGAGCTACAAAACTAATGTTTAATCCTCTACCAGACCTCATTTCTGAAACAGGAGAACTGAACTCAATGTAATTATCTCTCCTAAATGCACTGCCTAATTCAGTCGACAGTGCCCATCACCCAGCTGTCTAAGCAAGAAACATCTGAGTTTATCTTTAAACCCTCTACATTTAACTGATCACCAAATATCATCAAATACTGAAATATAAAACTTCTCTAAAATGCCTCCTCTATCCCACTATCATTTTCCTACATTTAGGCTTCAATTAATTCAACAACTTCATCAACGGTCTTCCCATGCTGAAATGCTCTCTGGTGTCTACCAAAAAGTCCATCCTTCCTGGCACAGCATATAAACGCCCTCATAACCCAGTTTACGTATCTTCTCAGTTTCATCTTTACCTGCCCTAAACCACCTCTTCCACAGATAACCTCCCCTCCCACAGACACACCGCTCTTCTAAGCAATGTATATTTTCATCTTTTGTTCACCAAATAAGCACTGATTCATTGTTTAGGATCCAGTCAAAGTCATCTCTCTGTGACCTTTCCTAATCCTCTCCAGGAAGAATAATCATTTCTGTATTGGATTGTTAATTCTACACTGCTTAATATTTTCCTGAATTATTACATTGTACTATTTCAACTATATATATTTATAAGTCCCTTCCTCCTGGTGTTTCTTTAAGATCCAGCTTTGCTCTTATTTTTACTCTTTATGCATAAAACATAATAAGCTCTCTCCTCTTTCACTCATCTGCCATTATTTTATCCCCTCAAAACCCCGCTGCGCTCTCAAAAAGGTCAAAAGAAAAAAACAATGTGTAAGCAAGCAATAACCATTAATAACTGGACACCACAAGGGCAAAATAAACACGGGAGGGAGAGGTGCCCACAAGTTAAGTGTATGCCCTCATATCCAAAGGCTGGATGAAGGAAGACCATCCTGCATCAAAAGCAGTTTCAAGTAACCACGGCTGAAGAATGCCTGATGGCTATGAGACTGCTTCAAGATCATAAAGAGGAAGGCTACTTTTAAAAATTTGTACAAAGTACTAGTATCGCCCACTTATCACCCAATACCCCTTCCTTCAACAGAGATTTACTAAGAGCTTACTATGCAGCCAGTCACTGCTCTGAGCAATGGTGAATAGGACAGTCTCTGCTCAAATGGATCTTATGCCCTAATAAGGGAGACACAAATATATAGAATCATGGGTAGAAATAAGTACTACATAGAAAAACACAGAAGAGTAAAGCTGGGGGCGGGGGGAGAAGTTGCTATTTCAGAGAGTGTGATCAGGGAAAGGGCTTCTAAAGACAGTAAATATTTCACTAAGCCCAGAGTCATATGCACATATCAGCAGGAAGGGTCTTGGAGGAAGAAGAGCAAAGAGGAAGAAGGAAAGATTGCACTGTCCTTGGCATATTTAAGAAAAGGTGTGGCTGTGGCACAGTAACTGAAAGAGAATGGCAGGAAATATTGGTAAAATTAAAAGGGTTAGCTAAAAAAGTCATGACAGGTAATTTTTACAATTTCCACTCTATTTAAGAAATAGATGATTTAGACCTGATTTAGACCCTAACACTAAATAAGCAAATATAGCATTATCACACAATGGTAGAATAAGTAGTAAGGCCAAAATCCATATCCCACCGTATCTAGTGAGGATCCTAAACCAGCTTCAGTATCTCGTCCTATATAGAGGCCCAAGCTCCAACATTCAATTCAGAATACCCCACCTCTATGTTAAGTTGCCTTAGGTCTCATCCAACATGCTAAACTGGGGAGAGAACAATTAATTCTTATTTGAATTTTTAAAGGCATGCCCAATAGGTTAGAATGGGTACTTTATACATATTCTGATGTACAAAACTACCTTTTTTTTCTTCAATTACCTAAACTAAAATTCTTTTAGGATTTTATTTATTTGACAGAGAAAAAGAGAGAGAAAGAACGTGCATGTGCACACGCACAAGCAGGGGGAGTGGAAGAGGGAGAAGCAGGCTCCCTGCTCAGCAAGGAGCCCAAGGTGGGGCTAGATCCCAGGACTCTGGGATCATGACCTGAGCTGAAGGCAGACGTTTAACCTACTGAGCCACCCACACAACCCGAAACTAAAATTCTTATTTATCTCACTCCTCGCACAGATTTGGTTGTAAAACTTAGCCCTTTCTTTGAAATCCCTCATATCTCTTTCTTCACCATTTCTACTGTTATTTCTACTTCCTAAAGGAATTTTCTCCCTTCAAAACTTAAGGACTGTTAGACTGATTTTTTTTTTTTAACAAAACAACTTTCTTTCATCATTTTACCCTTCTATCTGTGAAGGCTTTAATGGATCTCTAGTAACTACAATGTAAAACCGACGACACCTAGCCTTCGTTTTCAAGATTCTCCCAAATTCACAGTACCATCTACAATCATCTTTTCTTAAAGCTCTCTATTCCTAGTAGGACAAATTCTCACCATTCCCAGAACAAACTTAATTTTCCTATTTCCCAATGTCATTAAGACTAACCATGTGATTCCTAAAGGCAATCTCAGTTTATAAGAGGAATTTACATACGAAGGAAAAAAAATCCCAATAAAGATGAATGAAATCTCCTTAAACAGGAAAAAAAAAAAAGGTACCGCAGCATCTTCTGACCAGAAGAGACAATTAAGAATTTCACATACTAATACTGATAAATAAAACATTCCACTGTGTTCCAGTTTACAAAGTGCTTTTTATTCTATAGATGAAAAAAATGTTAATCTCAGATTTTAAGTAATTTGTCCAATGTTCCATTTAACTAAAATGAAGCAGTAGAGATTTTTAAGGACCCAAAATCCCATGACTACATGCTGGCCTTCCCAGCCCTCTCTGACTACGTAAGAAACAAATTCATATATTTATTGTTAAAATATTAAAGTACCTGGACGTCTACACATTAACTAAGCACGTTATGCAAAGTAAACACCTATTAAAGAATGAACAGAGACAGCACTCCTAAGCTTCAGTGGTTCCTCACAGAATCTGGACGAGTTCAGAACCTTTTATACAAACAAAGCCTTTCAAAATTATGACTCCTCATTACCACATAATTCAACCTACCAAATCATTCCCCCGTTTTCCAATTATACCCAAAGATTTTTAAATATTATTCAAATTATAATGTGTAGGGAGTCTGCCATCACTGGTACAAATAGAAGACTAGCAAATAAAGTAAGACACCAACGATAAAGACAGACATGTGACCAATCTTGTCAGGGCCACATCAGTGTAAAAGCTGCTTGGGAAATACTGAGTTTTTTATTAAAAAAGGTATCACTAGGGGCGCCTGGGTGGCACAGCGGTTGGGCGTCTGCCTTCGGGTCAGGGCGTGATCCCGGCGTTATGGGATCGAGTCCCACATCAGGCTCCTCCGCTGGGAGCCTGCTTCTTCCTCTCCCACTCCCCCTGCTTGTGTTCCCTCTCTCGCTGGCTGTCTCTATCTCTGTTAAATAAATAAAATCTTTAAAAAAGAAAAAGGTATCACTAAAATAACCATTAAAATAAAGCTTCTAATATTCCTTCTACCCTTCATAAGAAACTGCGTAATGTAAACAATTAAAAGTTTATGTTCAAGAACTAGACTGACTGGATTTGAGTTCCAGTTCTATCAAATTCCTAACAACCTAACCTCTCTGGGTCTCTTTTCTGCAAAATATGGATAGTATCTTGTGGAACTGCTGTGCAAATTAAATGAGAGAATGTGAAGCACTCGGCACAGTGCCTAAAACATAAGAGTTCAAATATATCCTGTTAACTGTTCAAAGAAACCAGACTAAAATGGAAATGCTAATTTCTGGCTTCCTCTCAAATCCCATTGTCTGTGACAATCTGCTGAAGAGGTTAAAAATGGTTCTTTCACCTTGAAGAATACCAATTACTCATTCACACCCTGGGGAGCTCCAGGAAGTCAAATGATGGCAAAATCTGAATGTGATCTGCTCTTCATTTGTCCAGAGGCTGTCTTCAGGCACCTTGAGTAAAGTCTGGTTCATATTAAGTGAGCAATATTTTTTGAAAATATACTGAGATGAATGTAAACACCTGGCCAAACAACAGACTCAAAGTCTCCATCACTGGTCCGAATCACCTAGTTTCTCTTCCAGTAGCAACTATCCTGACCTAAGGGTGACCTAAATTAAATTAAGGTATCAACTTCCATCATTGGGCCATATTTCAAGAACTCATATAAAGCTGAAGAAGCCATGGATGCTCAGCTGACGGTAGGTATATGGTGCCTTTCGCGTCCCCAAAGCGGTATTTTAAAGGGCAAGGTGGAAGACAATGTATTAGTATGCACAACATAAAGAATATTAGAATCTCTTCCGCCTTTCATCTTTTAAAAATACCTCTTGATGCTACATCAAATTGCAACATTGTAACTCACCTGTTTTTTCAGTTATATCTGAATCAGGTGTGCCTGCCCTGCTACCTTCCCCTTCAGCATTCTCCTCTTCAGCACTAAGAGAAATTGGTGAAGAAGGGCCAGGCTGGGAGGGTTGAGGGGTTGCTTCGGGCACTTCCTCAATCTTACTCCTTTTCTCAAAGCGAAAACGATCCAAGTTGAAAAGATTCATATTGGTAGAAACCACCACCCTGTGGAATTAAGAGCTTTAAATGAACTATCTGCAGGAAGAAAATAAAAAGACAAAAGAGGCCATGAAAACAATATAAAATACAAAGCCTTAGCAGTTCATTCCCAAGGCAATTAAGAGCACGCAAACATGCCAGTGGCACAGGATGACTATTATGGCTGCGCTTCATTGTTAGGCCACAATAATCAGAAGGTGGACAGGGATATCTTTTTAAAAATTTCCATTGCTCTTTCTACTACCCTTCGTCTCCCCCCTCCCCGCCCGCCCCGCCTTCCTCGAACCACACGCTGACCCTCGTGCAACCTCCTCTTACCCCAGCACGCGCAGGCACGTTCCCCACTCTAACCCCCCTGCGGGCCGCGCGCCCGCCCACAGTGAGAGGCTCCCTGCACTACGATGCTCCCTGCCTCGAGAAAGGACGTGCCAGGGCCCGCGCCTCGATACTGCGGGGACACAAAGGGGCCAAAGAAGGGGAGCGGCGGAGGCCGTGCTGGCGGGCACCCGCCCGGAAGTTGACGCGGCGCGATCCCAGCTGAGAGGAAGCTGATAGGATCAAGAAAACATAGGGAGGGTTCAGAGGTGGGAAGTGTGCTGCGGCATCTCTTTTAATGTTCACTCGCTCGCCCTCTTTCTTTCTTTAGTACTTACAGTCTTGCAGGCTCGATGCGATGTAACAAAGGTTGAAAGAAAAAATAATTCCTGGCGGGGGGGCGACGGTAGCCGGGCCGGGACCTTCCAAAACAGCACGGAGAGCCCAAACGAGCGCGCGGTGATGACGCAACACGCAGCTTAGGCTTTTTTTCTTCCCCAGCGACGCGCGAGCGGAAGATGTCTAGGCGCGCGCTGTTGCCATGGTAACTCGTACCCGCCTCTACGCCTGGGAAGCGCGCTTATGGCCTGTTTCTCCAGGTTAGCGAGAGTTGTTAAATAGAACAATGATAAATTGCACAGTCCAATAAATAGCATACTACTAATAAATAATATAGTATTTGATATTTATAATGTATACTATTTTGTATAATATATACATGGTATGATGGTAATATTGTGCTAGAAGTTTTACATGAATAATCTCAACCCTTTCAACAAGACTTTTTTACATAATAAGGAAACTGAGGCCTGCAGATGTTAAATTTAAGAAGTAAAAACCCGGGTATGTTGAGCTTCAGAGGGTATCAACTGCCTCCCTACTGTTGGCTGGATTATTCTTAGAGTGGAATATGACAATTCACCTATCTTGACGGAAATATTACCTTGAGAATATTTACCCTTTCTCTTCTAACATTAGGCTAACAGGCAGTTTTCTGTGTTTTAATTTGATCCTCTGGTTGGCATTTCCCTTAAAGAAAAATTACTACAAATCGGCATTCTATTTTATAAATCAGTGTTTTGAACTGTATAACATGAGCCAACAGTTTTATCAAATGTGGGCACACTTTAGAATCAAGTGACTAGATCCATAAAATTCAGGATCAAAGCCTGAACGATTACTATTTCGTTATAACTATTTTTGATATCCCATGAAATGGGATATCACCAGCTTTATGCACCCATGTAAACTGATGGGATCAAAAGATATATCAACTTATATATAGTAAATTATTTTTGGTGATAAAGAATATTTGCTCCAAGATCTACTTGCAGCAACTTTCAAATACGCAATACAATATTAACTACAGTAATCATTTAGTACATGTAATTTTTAAGAAGAGTATTTGCTTTATATTCAGACAGATCTAACATTGAAAATGGATTCCACTACCTGAATGACTTTGAGCAAATTGTATTTAACTTCTCTAAGCCTTAGTTTCCTCATCTTTTAAATGCGGTTGATGACACCATTGCCTCTTAAGGCAATTTTCTGCAACACAATATTAACCCCTTGACATTTGTACAGCTGGGGCAAGAGTGAAAATGGAGACCCAAACATCATATGTCTGAATATTTAAACATAAATACAGTTAACAAAATGTAAAAATAAATTATTTTTTCTTGTCCTATTTTGAAAATGACCTGGAAAGCCAGGTTGAATTTAGAATTCCTGTGTTGGACAGAATGGGTGATTCAAGGAGAATTGGTTGGTGCATGTGTCCTGCCTTCCCTGTATCATGTCCGCCCACTCAGTCTGATACCATTAAGGGCCTTGTGCTTATGCATATGGACACCCAGCTCAAATGCCCAACTATGACCCCAGCTAGGGTTCCTATATTGTTTAAAAAAAATGGCTGATTTGTAAAATTTGGATTTTATATAAATAATACCTTTTTAATATAAGTATGTGCCATGCAATATTTAGAACTTGCTAGTACTAAAAACTTATTTGGTGTCTGTTTGAAATACAAATTTAACAAGGTATCCTGTATTTTATTTGGCAAGCCTCCTCCCATCCCACTGCTTCACCACCTCTTGGGCCTATGAGTTTTTTACTACATGTTGGGTCTAAGGATTTAGATACTGTTGGGTCTAAGGATTTAGATACTGGAAGCACTGTTGGCCCCTAGCAGGAAGGACTGTGAGCAGAAATTTCAAAGACCAGCTACTCAAAAGCATTGTCTAAAATGGAAGACATAGGTTCTGAGTGAACCTGTCTTTTTGGCCCCACAGATTCCTTGCTCTTTGGGGTTCGGTTTAGCAGGAAAAGGGCCAAATTGTGTTCTATAAAGCAATAGCAGTACAGGAGCCACTCTTACCCAGTTCTAAGGGTGGGATGGTTCCGTAGCATTCACTGACCTGGGAGAATTGGAATTTTCCATGATTGGAATTCTGCTTCATTGTGAATCAAAAGGTTAAGGGAATGTATAACAAAGTACACAGACTGCCATAATAAAGTACCACAGACTGGATGGCTTACACAACAGAAATTCAATTTTCTCAAAGCTCTGAATGCTGGAAGTCTGATATCAAGGTGTTGGTAGGGTTGGCTTTTGAGGACCATGAGGGAAGGATCTGCTTCAAGCCTCTCTACTTGGCCATCTTCTCCCCATGTCTGTATGTAATCTTCCCACTGTACTTGTGAGTAAATTTCAGGTCATTTTCAAAATAAGACAATAAAACATAATTTATTTTTACATTTTGTTAACTGTATTTATGTTTAAAAATTTAGGCCCTATTTCCAAGTGTAGTCACATTCTGAGATACTAGGGGTTAGGACTTCAACATACAAATTTTGGGGAGCACAATTCAGCACATAACAGAGGGCAAAAGGGTAGAAGGATTCTCTGTATGTACTTAAAATCTTCTGGAATGATAGCAGGAATTGAGGCTAAAAACTAGTCCTCTGATTTTTCTTCCTTCTGACCCTCAAAAAGATCATTTTCCAAAATTCAATCCTTTGTGTCCTGCTTATCTCACTCTACTCTTTCCCAGAGTGCATTGATTATAGTGGTGACCAAATATATTTGTGAAATCTTAGTCTCAACTATAGACTTAAGAAGGTTTAATCTTACTGTTTATAAGTTACAACTCAATACACCTAGCATTTTTTTAAAAAGTGACTACAAACATTTAATTGTTGATAAGGAAGAAAATTTGAAAACCACCTCTCCCCCTAGAATGAAGAGGAAAATGATGAAGAGGTGAAATCAGTGAGATTTAAAGAAATGGTAAGTATAGGATTCAGAGGACTGAGAAGCAAACTTTGATGAATTAATAAAATCAAAGAACAGAAAACACACAAAATGAGCAGAACATATAATGAAACTATGTAATAGAAAATGTTCATGAGCTCTCATTAGTCTGAAAATGAAAATACTCATGGGATTCAAGACAAAAGCAATTAAAGAAAAGTAAACACTAAAAATGTCCTAAAGAATTTTTTTTTAATTTCAAGAATTTAAAAAATGTATTACAATTTTTTTTTTCAGAAAAAAACATACAGCCTCCAAAGGAACACAAAAAATCAGTCAAAAACTTGTTCAATGGGGTGTCTGGGTAACTCAGTTGGTTAAGCATCTGCCTTCGGCTCAGGTCATGATCCCAGCGTCATGGGATCAAGCCCCATGTTGGGCTCCCTGATCGGTGGGGTGCCTGCTTCTCCCTCTTCCTCTGCCGCTCAACCTACTTGTGCTTGCTCTCTCTCTCTGTCAAATAAATAAATAAAATCTTAAAAAAAAAAAACTTGTTGAATAAACTAAATGCCAGAAGGTAATAATGAAACAACTACAAAGATCTGGAGGGAAAAGACTGTGACTCAGTAATTTTTTAGATTATATATATGTTATTCATTTATGGATAAAAAAATTGCAAACTTTTAATTCCTTGAAGATAATGTCTTCATTAAACTGTTCCTAAAAACATAAATCCAGGAGATAGGGTCAAGAATGAGAATGTCAAGAATGTAGAATTCATGGTTTAGAAGTATTCTATTGAGACTAAACACAATGAGGACTTAATAATTATAAGTATGTTGTATTTATCAATATTTTGTTGCATAACAACCACAAAATTTTAGTTGCATCAAACAATAATCTTGATTGGCTAGGGTGGTTCAACTTCCAGCTACAATGCCTGTCTGCACATAGTACATGCTCAATAAATATGTGTTAAGTAAATGAATGATACTAATAACTACATAAAATGCCTAAGTATACAGATAACCACAAATAAATTTTATTTTTTTATTATTTTTTAAAGATTTTATTTATTTATTTTGAGAGAGAGCACACAGGCACAAGAGCAAGTGAGCAGGAGTGAGGGGGAGGAGCAGAGGCACAGGGAGAAGCAGGCTCCCGGCTGAGTAGGGAGCCTGACGCAGGTCTCAATCTCAGGATGCTGGGATCATGACCTGAGCTGAAGGCAGACGCTTAACTGACTGAGCCACCCAGGCACCCCCACAAATAAATTTTAAAATAAGCTGAATATCTTCAAAATATTACATCATGGAAAAACAATATAAACCAGATTTTTTAAAAATTTTTTCTGTTTGTTTCACTTTTTTATGTAAGCTTTACACCCAGTGTAGTGCTTGAAATCATGAGATCAAGAGTTGCATGCTCCATCAACTGAGTATCCAGGCACCCCTTAAATCAGAGTTAAAAAACAAAACAAAACAACAAAACAAAAGAAAGCATCAAAGTTTGCTTTCTTCCCTTCCCAACTCAAGAAGGGAAGAAAAGTAAAAGAAAAAAAAATAGAGATGAAGATTAAACTAGATGTAACATGTAGTTAAATAAATATAACAGATAATGCCTAAAGAGAAAGAGAGGTTGAAAAGGGAAAACATAAAACATAAAAATAGGAAGATAAATAGATTTCAAGAGAAAATAATAAATATTGAAGATAAGCAAAGAAGATCCAACATAATTATAATAGGAATCATTACAGAAGAAATCCAAAACAAAGCAAAAGTGTGGAAGAAATAACTAAAAACTGTAATTCAAAAAACATTTTCTGAAAATATAAAAGATTTTACACCATATATTGGAAGAGCACATCATTTACCTGAGAATATCAACTGAGATGGCTAATACCAAGACCTAGTCTAGTAAAATTTAGACTTGAAAATTTTTTTAATTACTTGAACATTTAGACAAAAATAAGTAAGTGACCTATAAAGGAAAGAAAATTATATTACAATCACAGTTTCAACAGCAAGTGTTTATGCTGAAAGAAAATGGAATATTGTATATAGGAGGCTCAAAGAAATAAAATGTGATACAAGGATTTTTTATCAAGTAAAAGTGCTTTTCAAATATAAAGCAGACTCTTAACATCATGCAAGAACTCTGTGGATATTATTTTCATGAGCCCTCCTACAGAATTTATTAAAGAATAAACTTCATAAAACCAAAATGTCTATAGTAACAATTACAAAAGGACAGATATTGAGCATTAGCTATATAGTTATTTGTAGAACAAAGACAATAAGACGTTTAAAAGGGAAAGAGTAGCATGTCATGGTTATATGATCTGTCAGTGCCCACCTCTTAAAATTGGAAGTGAGTGGTAGGAACATATGAAATTTTTTTTTAAAATTTTTCAGTAATTGTATTGGAGTAAGTATATTAGTAATGTTATTCTGAGACTTTTGTGTGTATACTTTTGAATAAAGCAAATAACTCCATTATATCCTGTTTCTACAGGATTTTCAACTAGAAGACAGGAGATACAGATGTGATAGAAAGAAGTTAGAGTGTGGTGTGCCTGGATGGCTCAGTTGGTTAAGTGTCTGCCTTCAGCTCAGGTCATGTTCCTAGGGTCCTGGGATTGAGTCCTGCATCAGGCTCCCTGCTCAGTGGGGAGTCTGCTTCTCCCTCTATCCTCTACCTCTGATCATGATCTCTCTCTCTCAAAAAAATAAATAAAATCTTAAGAAAGAGAGAGAGAGAAAAGAAGGAAGGAAAGAAAGAAAGAAAGAAAGAAAGAAAGAAAGAAAGAAAGGGAAAGAAAGAAAAAGATTAGAGTACAAATCCTAGAATGCAGAATGGCCTTTTATTTGAATTGGATATCTGTAGGAACCTGTGAGGTTTAATACACACACACACACACACACACACACTCACACACTTCTTGGAAAAAGAACAGATACCATTTTAGGACAGGAAATATCTTCCTATACCAAAAGCAAGAAAGTTATCAAAGACCACTAACATTATGTCAAGAAGATTCAGGAGCTAACTTGAAGAGGCTCCTACTACTGGCCAAAGATGGAGCAGTTTCAACTTGAAGAAGATTAAAAATTCCAGTTACTTGAAAGCCATCAAATATGTTCAAGTCCATGAGTTCTTTGTGGTATTTTTAAAAACGTGGTTGATTTTGTGGAAAGTGAAAGGAAAAAACAATTCAGTATCATGAAAACTGATGTGTGTGGGAAAAAAATTAAGCTTTTATGTTGCCTTTACTCTAACAGTTCTACTAAGTAATCAAATAATAGATGAAGGAAATATTTCTTTACAAAAGTATTCCGAATAGTGAGAAAGAAATGATAAAATTTGAATCATTCAGCAAGCCTGGACCAAATTTCTGACCTATAAAATTGTAAGATGAAATAAAATGGCTATTATTTTAAACCAGTAAATTTGGGGGTTAGTTTGTTATGCAGTAATAGATAATAATTAGAACATATCCAAATATTTCCCTACATTTTTGTCTCAAATATACTCATTCTTCCAGTTAGAAGTAAAATGTTACTTATTTTCCTGTCTCCAAATACCTACACTGAGAAACTGTCTGGAAATCTTAGGCTCGTTTCCTATTCACCTCAAGTTTGGAGTAGCTGAGTCCAGAAATCAACATTTAATACTTAGTTTGTGTGTCCTCATACTTTCTCTCTGCCTTCCTTGCCAAAAGAATTATTTCCCACAATAGTATCTAATTTCTCTTTCTCGGTAGTACAAATGAAATTAAAGGCACCTCTTTTTAGAAATATATACTTAGTCACAAAAAAGCATTATCATTTCTAATTTGTATAAGGTGATTCAATGTGGTAACTAAGATAAAGTTCCTAGAATAACAATATAAAGTAGAATTTTGTCAACAGAACTATTCAAATGTGGGACTAAGATTTCAGAAATAAATGATTGCTTCAAGCATCCCTATGGGGATAGAATTCACCTTTTAAGTTAAAATAAATATTTATGTACAGCTGCTGTGATGGTTAGTTTTAAGTATCTATTTGACTGGACTAAGGGATGCCCATTTAGCTAGTACAACAGATTTCTAAGTGTGTCTCTGAGAGTGTTTTTGGAAGAGTTTAATATTTGATTTGGTAGACTGACTAGAGAAGATTGCCCTCACAAATGTAGGTTAACATTGCCTAATTCTTTAAGGGCCTGAATAGAAGAAAAATGTAGAAGGGCAAATTCACTCTCTCTGCTTGACCTGAGACAGTTGGGTCTTGGACTGGAGGTACACTGCCAGCTTTCCTGGACCTCCAGCTTGTAGAGGGACTTCTTAGCCTCTAAAGTTGAGTAAGCAAATCCCTCATAATAAATCTGTATACTATATATATATATATATATATATATCCTACCAGTTCTCTTTCTCCATAGGCCCCTGACTAATACAGCTGCCAAAATCTTGTTACTTGTTAGCTTTGAAATAGGCCCAGTGAAAATGTTTTATAGAAGCCTCAAATTTCTTCATTAAATGGGAAGAAAGACTTTGTGGAAATTTTATTTTTATTTCTTTTTGTTTTCTATTTACCAGAATAAAACCATGAAGCAATTCAAGGAAACAGAAACTCTTCCAAATTTGAATTAAATAAGAAACCAAACAAAATAAGCAAAGATTAAAAATGGGATTTGCAAACCTGGATCCCTTCTTAACTTGATATCTTAAAAATGTAAACCACACCTAGTTGGTAATGGAAACTTGTGTAAACTACTCTTACCTCCCACACACAAATATGAAATGGAAAAGACAAGATACCAAGTCATAAAACTAAGTAGATCTTCCTTCCTTGGTAACAAGACTAAGACAAATATTACCAGTTTGTAAGCAAATACTTCTTTTCCCAGAGTAATAATTCTTAGTGTGCTGAGCTAGAGGGGATGGTCATGAAACTCTCTTGAGAATCTGATCTTTAAAAAGACATGGAGGGGCACTTGGGTAGTTTAGTTGGTTGAACATCTGACTCTTGATTTCAGCTCAGATCATGATCTCAGAGTCTTGAGAGCAAGCCCCTCGTGGGGATCTGCACTGGGCGGGGAGCCTCCTTAAGATTCTCTCTCTCCCTCTCCTTCTGCTCCCCTCCATGCTTGCACACACATGTGTGCGCTCTCTCTCTCTCTCTCTCTCTCTCTCTCAAATAAATAAATAAATAGCAGGTTGTAAAACCTGCATATGCATGTGAGAGATTGTACATAATTTCGGGAAGTTCATGGAACTCCTGCTCTGTGAATTTCACATTGAAGAATTATTATTTTTTACATTGAGAAATTATGACAAAAAGGTCCTCAATCCTTGTAACTAGTGGAATTCATGGTGATTCCATCCCTGTATGTGCCTTTTGTAAAAAAGTTTTTATTTAAATTCCAGTTCATTAACATACAGTGTAATATTAGTTTCAGGTGTACAATATAGTGATTCAACACTGCCCCCCAATACCTGATGCTCACCATGACAACTGCAGTCCTTAATGCCCATCACCTATTTAACACATCCACCCACCCACCCATTTCCCCTCTGCTAACCATCAGCTTGTTCTCTATAGTTAAAAGTCTGTTTCTTGGTTTGCCTCTCTCTCTCTTTTCCCTTTGCTCATTTGTTTTGTTTCAAAAATTCCACATATGAGTGAAATCATATGGTATTTGTCTTTCTCTGACTTATTTCATTTAACATAATATTCTCTAGCTCTATCCATGTTGTTGCAAATGGCAAGATTTTGTTTTTGTTTGTGGCTGAGTAATATTCCAAAGTGTGTGTGTGTGTGTGTGTGTGTGTGTGTGTGTGTGTGTGTACCTCTTCTTTATTCATTCATTCATTGATGGACACGGGCTCTTTCTATAATTTGGCTATTGTAAATAATGTTGCTATGAATATCGTGTGCATCTATGCCTTTGAATTAGTACTTTTGTATTCTTTGGGTAAATACCTAGTAGTACAATTTCTGGGTCTTAAGGTAGTTCTATTTTTAACTTTTTAAGGAACCTTCATACTGCTTTCCAGAGTGACTGTACCCATTTGCAATCCCACCAACAGTGCAAGAGGGTTCCTTTTTCTTCACATCTTCACCAACACTTGTTGTTTGAGTTTTTTATTTTAGCCATTCTGATTGATGTGAGGTGATAGCTTATTATAGTTTTGATTTGTATTTCTTTCATGATCAGTGATGTTGAGCATCTTTTCATATATCTGTTGGCCATCTGTATGTCTTCTTTGGGAACATGTCTATTCATGTCTTTTGCCCATTTCTTAATTGGATTATTCATTTTTTGGGGTGTTGAGTTTTATGAGTTCTTTATATTCTTGGGATACTTACCCTTTATCAGATATATCATTTGCAAATATCTTCTCCCATTCCAAAGGTTACCTTTTCATTTTGTTGATTGTTTCCTTCCCTGTGCAGAAGTTTTTTTTTTTTTTATTTTGATGAAGTCCGAATAGTTTATTTTTGCTTTTGTTTCCCTTGCCTTAGGAGACATATCTAGAAAGAATTTGTTGTGGCCAATGTCAAGGAGGTTACTCCCTGTGTTCTCCTCTAAGATTGAAATGGTTTCATGACTCCAATTCGGTCTTTCATTGATTTTGAAATTATTTTTGTGTATGGTGTAAGAAAGTGGTCCAGTTTCATTGTTTTGCATACTGCTGTCCAGGTTTCACAGCATCATTTGTTGAAGACTTTGTCATTTTCCCATTGGGTGTTCTTTCCTGCTTTGTTGAAGATTAATTGACCATATAGTTGTGGGTCCATTTCTGGGTTTTCTATTGTGTTCTATTGATCTATGTATCTGTTTTTGTGCCAGTACCATACTGTCTTGATCACTATAGATTTGTAATGTAACTTGAAGTCTGAAATTGTGATACCTCCAGCTTTGCTTTTTTTTTTTCCTTCTTTTTCTTTCTTTCTTTTTTTTTAAATATATTTCCAGGGGTGCCTGGGTGGCACAGCGGTTAAGTGTCTGCCTTCGGCTCAGGGCGTGATCCCGGCATTATGGGATCAAGCCCCACATCAGGCTCCTCTGCTATGAGCCTGCTTCTTCCTCTCCCACTCCCCCTGCTTGTGTTCCCTCTCTCGCTGGCTGTCTCTATCTCTGTCAAATAAATAAATAAATAAAATCTTAAAAAAATAAAATAAAATAAAATAAATTTCCAAGACTGCTTTGGCTATTCGGGTCTTTTGTGGTTCCATACAAATTTCAGGATTGTTTGTTCTAGCTCTGTAAAAAATGCTGTATGTATTTTGATAGGGATTACAATAAATGTGTAGATTGCTTTGGGTAATATAGACATTTTAACAATATTTGTTCTTCCAATCCATGAGCATGGAATGTTTTTCTGTTTCTTTGTATCATTTTCAGTTTCTTTCATCAGTGTTTTATAGTTTTCAGAGCAGAGGTCTTTTATCTCTTTGGTTTGGTTTATTCCTGGGTATCTTATTGTTTTGGGTGCAATTGTAAACGGGATTGATTCCTTAATTTCTCTGCTGCTTCATTATTGGTATATAAAAATACAACAGATTTCTGTACATTGATTTTGTATCCTGTGACTTTACTGAATTTATCAGTTCTAGCAGTTTTTTGTTTGCTTGTTTGTTTGTTTGTTTTGGTGGAGTCTTTCAGGTTTTCTACATAGAGTATTATGTCATCTGCAAAGTTTTACTTTTTTCTTGCCAATTTGGATGCCTTTTATTTCTTTTTGTTTTCTGATTGCTGTGGCTAGGACTTCCAGTACTATGTTAAATAACAATGGTGAGAATGGACATTCCTGTCTTGTTCCTGACTGTAGAGGAAGAGCTCTCAGTTTTTCCCATTGAGGGTGATATTAACTGTGGGTTTTTTGTATGTAGACTTTATTATGTTGAAACCCTTATTAACCAATTTAGGGGATTAAAAATATTGAGTATGCTTCACCCTTTGATAATTACCTGCTATATGGTGATAACTACCATAATTGCTTTTCTGGAAAAACTTGCTTACTGGGAGTCTAATTCCGAAATGAGGTGAATTTCACTTTAAAAATCATAAATATTTACTTGCTATTAGCTATATGCCAGGCCCTGACCTAAATATGAATTATTTCAAATTTAATTCACAGAAACCCTTTAGTGTGGGTACTATTTTCACTCCATTACAGATGAGGAAATTGAAAGAATATCACACCACTAATCAACAGAAGAGATGGGATCAGGTGTCTTTAATTTCATAATGACTTTATAATTTTGAAATTGCTTTCTTATGAAGAATTCCTTGTACTCCCTATAAATGACCATAAATATATCACCATGACTCTTTATTGAAACCTATGTCTTTAGTTCAGTAATGCTTTTACTTTTAAGAATATAGACATGTATAATGTAAAGCATTTATGATATTATCAAATAACTAAGTAGGAACAATCTGCAGACAACATATGTCACACAAAAATGTAAAATGTGAAAATGGAATTTATCCCCAGAAGTGTGTTTTGACCAAGCCTAAGTAGATCTGGCAGTAAGAATCTTGAATTTTGTTAAGTGTTTGTGGAATTTGAAATGGCTGAAGGAAAAGAATAACTTATTTTATTTTGACAAATCTGACCAATTCAAGAAGAAAAAAATTATATAAAGAACTGATTATAATGATACAGTTTGAGTTAAATATATGGTGAAAAATGATATTTGCAGAATGGCAAATGTAAAAGGATAATTTCGTGGTAAGCATTACTACAAAAAAATGAGATGCCACTAGTACAGATGTGGAAAATTTGGACTGGATGTGTGAATTGAATGTTTCAAAGTAACGATATATGCAAGCAGAGATATAGCATAGAAATGGTAGTCTAAAAAACATCTGGAGAATACCAGAGGAAGGTTTCTTTATTAATCTCAGAAGATGTGCTGGAGGGGCAGAGATTAATGGGAGACTTGTCCAGGAACAAAGGAGCTGGCAAGTGCCATTTGCCTTCCCCACCCCCCAGCATAAACACACAGCCACCTGGGGAAACCAGCAAGGTGTTAACACTCACTACCTAACTTACACTGTGTGACCCTCTCCCTACCCTCTGCACATCTGTGAATCTGCCCTTTCCAACCAAGACGGCCTCAGTCCCCATGGCTGCAGGTCCCCTCTTGCAGAGGACAGGCATGCAACCTTGCTAACACTGCATGTCCTGCCTTTGTGAACTTTGCAGATCTGCCCCATCCAATACACTCTTGGCCAAAGCCTATCCAAAGCAGTGACACAAGTCTAACAGTGTGCAAGCAGCCCTGACAGAAGCCGGCACTACTCCAAAGTGACTCCTGTCTCAGGTAGAAGGAAGGATAACCACACTAGTCTGACTGTGCCCCCAGCAGTGTGCTGGGGCAGACAGTTGGTTTGACTGCAGGCCCCACCCACCGAGGAAGGCTTTTCCAGAGACAACACAGGGAAAGTGCCCTGCATTTTGGTGCTACTGCATCTCTGGCAAATGTCTTGTCTAACTTAACTCAAGTCCCAGACTGATCCGTTAACACCACAGGGACCAAACACTGCCCACAACAGGCAAAGAAAGCCACTGCAGATGACTGGACTGATGGGAAATGTGGCCAAAACACAACAGCAGTGTGCAGCAACACACATAGGAGACACCCCTGAAGAACCAGGTTCTGGTGAATAGGGGACACTGCACTGCAGGACACTAGAAGGACCTGTTTTTCATAAGGCTACAACTTTCAGGAGTAGGAGATGTAGCTGACTTTTCTAACACAGAGAAACAGACACAGAGAGTTAGACTAAATGCAAAGACAGAGGAATATGTCCCAAATGAAAGAACAGCACAAAATCACAGCAAGAGACCTGAGTGAAACAGAGATAAGTAATATGCCAGATAGAGAGTTTGAAGTAATGATCATAAAGATACTCACTGGACTTGAGAAAAGAGTGGAAGACATCAGTGAGAACTCTAACAAAGAGATAGAAAGCATAAAAAAGAACCAGTCAGAGATGAAGTACTCAATAAATGAAAATAAATATACACTAGGTGGAATAGATAGTAGACTAGAGGAAGCAGAAGAATAGATCAGTAAACCTAGAGGTCAGAGCAATGGAAAGCAATCAAACTGAACAGGTGAGAGAAAAAAAAATAATACAAAATGAGAATAGCCTAAGGGAACTCAATGACACCAGAGCGTTATAACATTCTCATTATAGTGATCTCAGAAGGAGAAGAGAGACAAAAGGGGACAGAATATTCATTTGAAGAAATAATCACTGAAAACTTCCTGAATCTGGGGATGGAAACAGAAATCCAGATCCAGGAGGCAGAAGGATCCCTCAACAAAATCAACCCAAGGAGGTCTACACTAAGGCAGTGATTAAAATGGCAAAAAGTAGTGATAAAAAGAGAATGTTAAAAGAAGCAAGAGAAAAGAATACAGTTAGTACAAAAGCACAACCCCCTCTCCCCCCACATAAGGCTATCAGCTGATTTTTCAACAGAAATTTTGCAGGCCAGGAGAGAGTGGCACAATATATTCAAAGTGCTGAAAGGAAAAAAATTGCAAGAATACTCTATCCAGCAAGATTATCATTCAAAATAGAGGGAGAGATAGAGTTTCCCCAGACAAACAGAAGTTAAAGGAGTTCATGACCACTAAGCCAGCCCTACAAGAAATATTAAAGGGGACTCTTTGAGTGGAAAAGAAAGACAATAAGTAAGAGTAAGAAAAGTAGAAGCTCAAAAGCTGTAAAAATAAGTATATCTGTAAAAATCAGTCAAGGGAGTTATAAAAAGATGTAAAGTATGACATCTTATATCTAAAATGTTGAGGGGAGAGTAGTAAAGAATGGGTTGAAACTTAATGACCATCAACTTAATATATACTGCTATACGCAGAAGATGTTATATACAATGCAAAAAATACAGAGAAAGGAATCCAAGTATATCACTAAATAAAGCCAACTAATTGTGAGAAAAAGAGCAAGGGAAGAAAGGAACAGGGAAGAACTATAAAGACAAGCATAAAACAAGTAACAAAATGGCAATGAGTACATACCTATCAATACTTTGAATGTAAATAGACTAAACACACCAATAAAAAAACATAGAATGACAGAATAAATTAAAAAAAAAAAAAACAAGACCCATCTATATGCTACCTACAAGAGACTCATTTCAGACCTAAAACTCATGCAGCTTGAAAGTGAAGGCATGGAGAAGCATTTATCATGAAAATGGATATGAAAAGAAAGCCAGGGTAGCAGTATTTATATTGGACAAAATAGACTTTATAATTTTTAATTTTTAAAAATTTTTTGAGGGTGTGCAGAAAGAGAGAGGGAGAGAGAGAACCTTAAGTAGGCTCCATGCCCAGCACAGAGCCCTATGGAGGGCTCTGTCTCACAACCCTGAGATCATGACTTAAGCTGAAACTGAGTCGGACACTTAACTGACTGAGCCACCCAGGTGCCCCAGACCAAAAAGACTTTAAAATAAAGACTGTCACAAGAGACAAAGAAGGATGCTATATAATTGTAAAGGGGATAATCCAACAAGAAGATATAATAATTATAAATATTTGTGCACCTAGCATGGGAATACCCAAATATATGAAACAGTTACTAACAAACATAAAGGAACTAATCGATAGTAATACAATAGTAGAAGTCTTTAACACCCCACTCACATCAATGGACAGATCATCCAAACAGAAAATTAATAAGGAAACAGTGGCTTTGAATGGACCAGAAGGATTTATTTAACAGATATATTCAGAACTTTCTATCCTAAAACAGCAGAATACACATTCTTTTCAAGGACAGAATAGATCACATATTAGGCCACAAAACAAGTCTCAACAAATTCAAAAAAATCTAAGTCCTACCATGCATCTTTTCTGGCCACAGTACTATGAAACTAGAAATCATCAACAAGCAAAAATCTGGAAAGAACACAAATACATGGAGGTTAAACAACATGCTACTAAGCAATGAATGCTACTAAACAACGAAGAAGTCAAAGAGTAAATAAAAAACACATAGAGACAAATGAAAATGGAAATACAACAGTCCAAAATCTTTGGGATGCAGCAAAAGTGGTTCTTGGAGAGAAGTTTATAGCAATACAGGCCTACCTCAAGAAGCAAGAAAAATCTCAAACAACCTAACCTTACAGCTAAAGGAGATAGAAAAAGAAGAAAAAACAAAATCCTAAACCAAGAGAAGGAAGGCAATAATAAAGATTAAAGCAGAAATAAATGAAATAGAAATTTTAAAAAATAATAGAATAGATTGATGAAACCAGGAGCTGGTTCCTTGGAAAAAATCAACACAATTGATAAATTTTTAACTAGACTCATCAAGAAAAACAGAGAGAGGACTCAAGTAAAAAAAATCAGAAATGAAAGAAGAGAAATAGGGGCGCCTGGGTGGCTCCGTTGTTAAGCGTCTGCCTTCGGCTCAGGGCATGATCCCGGAGTCCTGGGATTGAGCCCCACATCGGGATCCATGCTCCACTGGGAGCCTGCTTCTTCCTCTCCGACTCCCCCTGTTTGTGTTCCTTCTCTTGCTGGCTGTCTCTGTCAAATAAATAAATAAAATCTTAAAAAAAAAAAAAAAGAAATAACAACCAATAGCACAGAAATACAAAAGATTGACAGAGAATTATTATGAAAAATTTTTGTCCTAAGGTGAGCTCAGGGAGGACAGAAACCTCCCGTGGAGCAGAAGGGCAAAATCTTGCTTCATCTTAATTTTCAGCATGAATACAGACTGTGAAAGCAGGACCTCACAATCCTTCTGACCTTTTGGGTTTTAAGCAGGAGGTGTCAGAAAAGTTGCCACAGGGATAACTGGCTTGTGGCGGCCAAGCATTCATAGTGATGTTGCTTTTTGATCCTTCGATGTCCGCATTACTATCATTTTGAAACAGAATTCACCAAGCATTGGATTGTTTACCCACTAATAGGGAACGTGAAAATTTTTATGCTGGAAAATTTGACAACCTAGAAGAAAGGGATAAATTCCTAGAACTCTCTAACTTCCCAAAACTGAATCGGGAAGAAATAGAAAATTTGAACAGACCGACTACCGGCAATGAAATTGAATCAGAAATCAAAAGACTCCCAGCAAACGAAAGTCCAAGACCAGATGACCTCACAGGTGAATTCTATCAGACATTTATTTATTTGCTTGTTTGTTTAAAGATTTTATTTATTTATTTGACAGAGAGAGAGTGAGAGAGCACAAACAGGGGGAGCGGCAGGCAGAGGAAGAAACGGGCTCCCCACTGAGCAGAGAGTCCTACACAGGGCTCGATCCCAGAACCCTGGGTTCATGACCTTAGCTGAAGGCAGATGCTTACCGACTGAGCCACCCAGGTGCCCCATCTACCAGACATTTAAAGAAGACTTAATACCTATTCTTCTCAAACTATTCCCAAAGAAATAGAAGAGTAAGTTAAACCTCCAAATTCATTCTCCGAGGCCAGCATTACCCCGATATCAGAACCAGGTAAAGGCACTACAAACAAAGAGAACTACAGGCCAATATCTCTGATGAAAATAGATGCAAAATCCTCAATAAAATATTAGCAAACCAAATCCAACAATACATTAAAAAAATCATTCACCACTGCCAAGTGGGATTTATTCCTGGAATGCAAGGGTGCTTCAGTATTCACAAATCAGTCAATGTGATACATCACATCAATAAGAGAAAGGATAAAAACCATACGTTCATTTCAATACATGTAGAAAAAGCATTTGACAAAGTATAACACCCATTCATGGTAAAAACCCTCAACAAAGTAGGTTTAGAGGGAACATACCTCAACATAATAAAAGCCATATATGAAAAACCCACAGCTAACATCATACTCAGTAGTGGAAAAGTGAGGTTTTTTTCCCCTAAGGTCAGAAACAAGACAAAGATGTACACTCTCCCTACTTTTATTCTAAACAGTACTCATAGTCATAGCAACAGCAATGAGATAAGTAAACAGAATAAAAGGCATCCAAATTGGTAAGGAAGAAGTAAAACTTTTACTATTTCAGATGACATACTATATATATAGAAAACCCTAAAGACTTCAGCAAGAAACTACTAGAACTGATAAATGAATTCAGTAAGGCTGCAGGATACAAAATCAATGTAAAGAAATCCATTGCATTTCTATACACTAATAATGAAGCAGCGGAAATAAAAATTAAGAAAATAACCTATTTACAATATCACCAAATAGAATAAAATGCCTAGGAATAAACTTAACCAAGGAGGTGAAAGGCCTGTGCTCTGAAAACTATAAAACATTGATGAAAAGAAATTGAAGATGGCACAAACAAATGGACAGGTCTCCCATGCTCAGGGATTCGGAGAACAAATATTGTTAATATGTCCGTGTTACCCAAAGCAACCTCATATTTAATGCAATTCCTATCAAAATACCAACAACATTTTTCACCGAACTAAAACAAACAAATGGAAAATTTGTATGGAACCACAGAAGTCCCTGAATAGCCAAAATAATACTGAAAAAGAAGAACAAAGCTGGAGATATCACCATTCCAAATTTCGAGTTCTACTACAAAGCTGTAGTAATCAAAACAGTACAGTACTGGAATCAAATAAACATGGAAAATAGAACAGAATAGAAAGCCCAGAAATAAACCCGTGATTATATGTTCAATTAACCTTATGAAAGGTGGCAGGAAAATGTAGTGGGAAAAAGTCTTCAACAAATGGTGTTGGGAAAACTGGACAGCTACATGCAAAAAAATGAAACTGGACCACTTCCTTACACCATAAACAAAAATAAACTCAAAATGGATTAAGAACCTAAATGTGAGAACTGAAACCATAAAAATCCTAGAAGAGAGCGCAGGCAGTAATTTCTCTTGCATCAGTCATAGCAACATTTTTTAGATATGTCTCCTGAGGCAAGGAAAACAAAAGCAGAAATAAATATTGGGACTATGTCAAAATAAAAATCTTCTGCACAGCAAAGGAAGCAATCAACAAAACACCAAAAAACCCCAAACAATCCAATTAAAAATGGGCAGAAGACATGAATAGACATTTCTCCAAAGAAGACATACAGGTGTCCAACAGACACATGAAAAGATACTCAACATCAGTAATCATCAGGGAAATGCAAATCAAAACCACAATCAGAACCACCTCACACTTGTCGGAATGGCTCAAATCAAAAACACAAGGAACAACAAGTGTTGGCAAGGATGTGGAGAAAAAGGAATGCTTGTACACTGTTGGTGGGAATGCAAATTGTGGCAGCCACTATGTAAAACAGCATGGAGGTTCCTCAAAAAAATAAAAATAGAATTACCATATGATCTACTAATCTCACTAGTTTGTATTTACCCAAAGAATATGAAAGCATTAATTTGAAAGGGTATATGCATCCCTATGTTTACTGCAGCATTATTTATAATAGCCAAATTAGGGAAGCAGCCCAAATGTCCATCAATAGATGAATGGATAAAGAGGATGTAGTGTGTGTGTGTGTGTGTGTGTGTGTGTGCACACGTGTGTGCACAATGGAATATTATTCAGCCATTAAAAAGATTGAAATCTTGCCCTTTGTAACAGCATGGATGGATCTGGGGAGTATAATGCTAAGTGAAGTAAATCAGTCAGAGAAAGACAAATACCATATGATTTCACTTGTATGTGGAATTTAAGAAACAAAAAGGAAAAAAGGAATAAAATAGATAAAAAACTTAACTATAGAGAACAAACAGATGGTTGCCAGATGGAGGGGGATGGGGGGATGAATGAAATAGGTGAAGGGGATTAAGAGCACATTTATCTTGATGAGCACTGAGTAATATATAGAATTGTTGAATCACTATACTGTACGTGTGGAACTAACATAACTAATATAATAACTAATATAACTAATATAACACTATATGTTAACAAAACCAAAAAATCTTGAGATGGGGTATTCTAAATAAAAAAAAATTAAAGAAACCTAATACATAAATGAAATATGTAAATATTCATTGGATCTTAGATGGGAGAAGGAAGATATTTTCATATTGTAAACACATTTTTGGAACAATTAAGGGAATTTGAATATGGATTATTACATATTACATTACATAATATAATGGAATTATTAATTTTTGTGTAATGATGATACCTTGTTTATGTAGCATAATATTGGTTTTTTTTGAAGATTTTATTTATTTATTTGTCAGAGAGAGAGAGCAAGCACAAGCAGGGGGAGCAGCAGGCAGAGGGAGAAGCAGACTCCCCGCTGAGCATGGAGCGCAATGTGGGACTCCATCCCAGGACTCTGAGATCATGACCTGAGTTGAAGGCAGATGCTTAACCAACTGAGCCACCCAGGGGTCCCATAGCATAATATTCTTATCAGGAAATTCAGGCTGAAACATTTAGGGTTAATGATGTCTGCAAGTTACTTTCAGAGAGAAAGTTCAGAGAGAAAAATTTACAAATGTAGAGAGAGGGAGAAAGAGAAACACAACAATTGTAGCAAAATGTTAACTGGTGAATCTAAATGAGATATATGTAGGAACTAAGTACATTATTTTTTATACATTATATTTTATACATTTGGGGAGAGAGAGGATAAAAAGTCTGAAGGCCTACTGAACTTCAGGTAGGATGTTGTACTCTTCCAAACATGAAGTAACAGTGATTTAGACCAGGGTATTGATAGTGGAGATGGAGAAAATAGAATGGATTTTGAAACAAAATAATGAAGTGGAACTGGCAGGATTTGTCAATAGCTTGGCATGTGGTAAGGGTGTTGGCCAGGAGAGGGGTGAATTCTGGAATGGACAATGATATAAATGTTGGTTCCCTTGAGATAGGAAGGAGGAGGAGGGGGGAGGAAGTGTGTGTGTTTGGCGGGGAGGGTCTAGTCTGACACTTGAATGTGTCAGATGGTGAAATCAGTGTTCGATAATGACAATCACCAATCAGGATTTCTGGACCTACAAAATTCTCATGATAACCACAACATGGTGAGGCCTGCAGGAACAGCCACCCATTTTTCCCTAGATGACGTTTCAATGTAGTTGACCATTAACTGTAAAACCAAGAACTATATTAGGCTCTCATAAATACATTACACATATAATCCTTACACAGTCCAATGAAATAATTATTTGGTTTATTTTTTTCTTTGAGCCCTAGTTCCTCATTGCAAAACAGAAATAAGACTTAGTCATATTAGAGAATTAAAGGGAATGGGTATCAGAAGCAGAGGGTCTGAAGTTCACGACTCCTAGAAGGGGAGGGAAATGAAAGACTCTCAGTGAAGAAGTTTTCTTCAAAAGAAATATGTTTGAAAGACAAATTCTTCAAATGTTATTTTCTCACCCAATTCTTCCTGGTCCATGCAAAAAAATGATGTTACCTTCATACGAGATTGGTCCAGAACCCTTTAGATCAACTTACCAATAAGTACAATATGTACTTATGTACAGATCAATATGGTTGAAATGGGAATGAATGAGAGTTATTGCAACTTGCCAGCAGCACATACCCCCATTCCCACCTCCCCGCAAGGTGTAATTTGAAAACAACTGGAAAAACGCATCCCCTCATAAATGGCTTGAAATGCCGCATCTGTAATATGCTACATTAAAATGTTTACTTATGCCAAAAAAAAAGACTTAGTCATATTACAATAAACTTCAGGAAAGTATCGTGTCCCAGGTGCCTACCATAATACTTACGTGTATAGTAAGTGCTTAATAAATATGGGTTGACTTAAATACATCTCTGATATTTCCCCGTGTTCACTTTTCATTCTACCAAATAAACAAGCTTGTGCTATGACTAGTTACAAAAAACAAAGTTACTGATTTGTCCAAGCCCTAAGATAAGAATCCAGGATAAAAATAATAGAACATATCATGTTTATAAAAGACATATATCATTTCATTTAATCTTGATTATAATCATGAAGATGTTAGTTTTAACATATTATAAATGAAGAAATTGACTCTTGGAAAGATTAAATGGTAATAATTCAGCCCATGTTATAGCTGGTAAGAAGCAGAACTGGAAAACAGACTTGGGCCAAACCTGCCCCAGAGGTGCTGTATAAAATGCTGGGTTTAAAAAATTGAGCAAGAAGAAATGAAACAACTGTGAACTTTATGTGATCTCAGACATTGCTCCAGGTAATGTACAGCAACACTCTATACAGGTTTAAAGTTTCACTTTTAATTTTAGGATTGTGCGTTTTCTGAGCAGAGACTGAAAATCATAAAGGGTGGAATGGGTGCTGTGTGTACGTACCTGCATAGTCCTATACCATCTTTCACTGGTGATCAGAAGTAGTAAACATTTACATTTATGTCCTAAGAGAAACTAAACTTAAGTCTTTATGAAGCTAAGGTAGGTTAGTAATTTTTTTTTTAAATTTTATAAGATTTTATTTATTTATTTGAAAGAGAGAGAGCAAGCCCAAGCAGGGGGTGGGGGGAGAAGGGTAGAGCGAAAGGGAAAAGCAGACTCCCCACTGAGCAGGGAGCCTAACACAGGGCTCAATCCCAGGACTGATAGACCATGATCTGAGCCCAAGGCAGATGCTTAACCAACTGAGCCACCCAGGCACCCCAGTAGGTTAGTAATAACTATTATAACTCTAACTCAACATCAGTTTAATCTGTTGTCAGATTACTACCATGTTAAAAGTGTGTGAGGGTAACTCTCTAGACACATAGATAATCTTAAAACATATGTAAGAAGATCAGAAATCTAATGTGATAAAATGCAGTGTAGACAAAATATTTTGTAAGTTTTACATGTGCAGAGTTTGGCTTCATTTGAAATTTCTATAGTACACTTGCTCTCTCCTCTTAATATCAACATATGATACTTCCGAGACTGACTGCAAAGTACATTTGAGTTAGTGTACTAGGAAGAATTACTTCAATACTGTGTTAGAATCAAGACTAACGTCTCTAAATGATACATATTGACCAGTCACTTTTCTACTTAGGCAAATTATATAGAATAAACAATTCCTAGAAGTACCTCCGTTCAGAAATCTCACTCGCTTTCCTAAAATGCCCACCATTCAAGTTTTATTGGTGCTAAACATTGCCTTGGTTTTAGATGGTGCTTAAAAAAACTAAGTATAGTGAGAAAATTAAGTCTCTGGTGAATGTATCAATGTGTTTTGCACTCATTCATGTTCATTTCCTTATTCTTACATAATTTTTTACAATACATGTTTATACTGAGATATAATTTATATACAGTATAATATACCCCTTCTAGGTATACAGTTCGATGACTTTTGACAAATATATGTGGTCATTTAAATACCACCACTGGGTGCCTGGGTGGCTCAGTCGTTAAGCGTCTGCCCTCAGCTCAGGTCATGATCCTGGAGTTCCTGAATGGAGTCCCACATCGGCCTCCCTGCTCAGCAGGGAGTCTGCTTCTCCCTCCGACCATCATCCCACTTGTGCTCTCTTTCTCTCTCCTCTCAAATAAATAAATAAAATCTTTAAAAAATAATGAAATAAACACAACTAAGATATAGAACATTTTTATCACCCCAAAAAGTTCCATCTTGTCTATTACCAGTTTTCTCCCCACTTCCCCTGTTCCTGCCAGCCACTGATTTGATTTTTGTCCCATCGTTGTATGTTTTATATGCTAGTTGCAATGCTTGATGCTAGGGATACAGAGATAATAAAATCTAGTCCCTGAAGGGAAAAATCTTATTATCAAATGGTAGAGACAAACTTGTCAACAGAATATTACCACAGGGTAAGTGCTATTACAAAGATAAAAGTGACATACTTTGGTGGCACAGAAAACATAAAACTAACTTTGTGGCTATTGGGAGATATCCTACATTAAGATTATGGTAACTGAGTTAATTGAGCTGAATCCCGAAAGGAGGAGTCGAAAGAAGACAGACAAAGAGATAAGACTTTCTGGCTGGAAGCTGTATCTGCACATTAGGCACTAAGTCATGAATGTTTCTGTGTCTTCTGCAAAGGCGGCTGAAGATAAGTGTGGATGAAATCTATCTGTTCAAGGTATATGTGATTAAGGGTCAATATTCCAGTCCTCATGCATTTGCTCCCCAGCTTCAGGCTTCTAGGACTCATTTCCTGGGTGTCTGAACTAATGAGATAATCTATCAACACTGTCAGTGGCTATTTCTGCCATATATCTTTGCAGTTTAAATTTGATCTTT
Source organism: Ursus arctos (assembly GCF_023065955.2). Classification (NCBI taxonomy): domain Eukaryota; kingdom Metazoa; phylum Chordata; class Mammalia; order Carnivora; family Ursidae; genus Ursus; species Ursus arctos. Next base: position 74,250,803 of record NW_026623111.1, on the reverse strand, counting down.
AATTACATAATAAAAGGCTCTGGTTTGAATGATCAAACCAGCAAGGAAGTTATTTGAATTTGAAACGTCAGCAAATAAATGAGGAAACAGTTCTGGAATTGGAGAACATTTCTTCATTCTACAGAAACCATACCTACGGCCATTTCTGTGTGACACAGAAGTCTTAATTTGGTACCAGTTTATTCCTTCCTGTCTTCCTTCCCTCAACTAATTTCCTGTTTCAGTTTCCTGTTCAGAAATGCTTTTCCTGGAAGAAACAGAAAAACTAACAGTGGTTTAAACCATAAGGCCATTTCCTATTTTCTTTACAAGAAGACTACTAATTGTTGGTCTCAGAATTGGTCAGAGTATCATCCAAGATCCAGACTTTTCTAGCTTCTTCTCCAGTATCCTCAGCATTTCATCCACATATTTTTTTGTATTATGTTGTTTGCCAGAGGGCTGCACAATTCTAAACATCACATTCACGTTCAAGGTAAAAGGAGAGAAGGAGCAGTGCAGTGAGCTCTCTTTCCATATCCTTAATAAAAAGCCCTCAGAAGATTACCCCTCTCAGTTCGTCAGAACTGGGTCATGTGTCTACCCCTGAGATCAAAGGGAGGCCAAGAAAATGAGAACCTGGTTTTCCTGGATTTATATAGGAGGTGCCAAAGAGAAAGAGGGATTAAGAATGCTTTTATGTTGCCAATCGACAGTGTTTGCCACATATCCCAACAGTCTTTTGATTCCTATTTAGTAAACAAAATTACTACTAGCCTTAAATTCAAGAATTCCAAACATTCTGTCTGCAGTATCTACTTCCATCTCTTCCTACCAAAATCATTAGACTCTTCAATACCATTCCAAATGCCACACTTCTCAATTGGATAATACCCTTTATATCTTCAATTCCTTCTTTGGGTTTAGCCTCCACAGCCTGGTCTGCCAATATCTAATCCATTCTGCAAGGATATCACATCGGCTTTACTCCCTTATATGACTCTATAGCTCTAGACTTAGGTACCAAATCTTTAGCTTGGCTCATAGGATTCTAGGTGTCCTGGCCCTTGATCTTTGGATTTCTCTCCTGTCTCATATTTAAGCATGACCCTTCCACCCCTACTCCAATCATATTGAACTTTCAGTTCCTCCGGTGCACTGTTTTCTCTCTCCCTTCCTAGCCTTTACACAAACTGTTCTCTTGCTCTGAAAAACTATTCCTCGCATTCTGATGTCTTAACCCATTCATTTAGGACTGCCTTTCATGTCCTCCTTCAATTATTCTCAGTGTTCTTAGATCATACAGGGTTTCCCTCCCAGATGTCATTATCATACTGTATCATAATTGCTCATATAATTCTCTGTCACCCCTCATGGACTCTAAGCTGCATGACAGAGCCTACTGAAGTGTGCTTTTTAAAATAGGTGCTCTATAAATATTTTGGGAATGAAGGAATCAATGACTTGAGCTCAGACTAAGACTCGTCAAGTTTAACTGTATTAAATGAGAAGTAAGGTGGTATAGAAATATAAATGTACTTTAATACTTTGGCATAAAAAAACACATTTGATATTTAGGGTTGAGTTTTAAGATTAAATTATAGGGAAAAATAGGTATCAAAATGTAGTTGGTTAAATGTGAGCTCTTAGTGAAAAGGATGGGAAAGGCATGTTAACAGCATAATCCCAAATCTATATTTTTGCCGCATCAGCTTACCTAAGTTAAACTATTTAAGTATACTTATTCATTTGATGAAGGATTTTAAAATGAGGAGAAAAAAATCATTATTCTAGCAGTGACTTTGTCATTACAGGTCTGAACTGCCAGAGGCATCAAGCCACCCAAAATCTATACACCATGAGTCACAAACCAAACAGGTCTTTACCATGCCTGAATTCCAATTCCTAATCACAAAGCTAACTATAAACGTGACAACATTTTAAGATAAAAGAACTGATACTGCAAGGGACATTTCATTACATACATTTCTGTATACTGAAAGAGAGTCAGAGAATAAAAGACGCATTCAAGTAACAAAATAGTTCACAATATGCATTCATATTCTAAATAAGCGCTCAGGTAATAAAAACTTTTAGAATAATTTTTAAAACATTTTTCTTTAAAAAAAAAAAAGAATATTCCCTGTAAAATAAGGAGCAATTGGGCCTGTTGGATGGATTCCATTATGCATGATAGTCTCTCAGATATTTGTTGACTGGATTGACTCAAATGAATATGAGGAAATCCAGATTCTAATCCCAGCTCAAGCTGTATGAAAGTAGGTAAATCGGGGCGCCTGGGTGGCACAGCAGTTAAGCGTCTGCCTTCGGCTCAGGGCGTGATCCTGGCGTTATGGGATCGAGCCCCACATCAGGCTCCTCCGCTATGAGCCTGCTTCTTCCTCTCCCACTCCCCCTGCTTGTGTTCCCCCTCTCACTGGCTGTCTCTATCTCTGTCAGATAAATAAATAAAATCTTTAAAAAAAAAAAAAAAGAAAGTAGGTAAATCACTTAGCCTAACATAGTCTAATAAATATGTAAATTATGTGGTATATTAGAAAGTGATAATTGCTTTTGGAAAGAAAAGGATAAAATAAGATTGACTAAATCAGAAGTAGAGATGGGTGATTAGGTGGGTGCATATGCTTGACATATATAAACCTTCAGTAAAATACTACCTACCATCATTATTACTTGGGCTCACATCTGTAAATAAAAACATAGGTTGAATGATTCCTAGTGCTTGAAATCCATTTTGGGATTTTGAGGCTAATGAGCTGTCTTGTAAATTCCTTGTTCTTTGGTTTCATAAAGTTATTGTACTTCTATTTGTAACTCAAGAATTTTTTGTTTTTCTATTCCATATGATATCTACAAAATCATCTGATGATGTGGGGATTACCAAAATTTTAAAATACATTGATTTGTTTAATACAACATAATCTCAAAATAAAATTTTAGCATATACAAGAAAAAATATGTAATAATACGAGATAGTAGTTTTCTGTCAGGACAGTTTCCTTTAAATCTAATTTTTTTGGTCATTGATTCATGATTGTTTTAAGTTTTTCAACAAATATTGGCACATAGCCCCATTCTAACACATTCCTGTTTGAAATTGACATAGTTATTATTGTCTTGGAAACATTTGCAGCACATGTGTTAGGACCTGTCCCCAAAGATTGTTCGGCATCATTAAAAGTAGGTGTTCTGCATTGCTATAAATTGTAAACTAGAATCCAGACTGTCAGTCTCAGATGAGTTTCTACATGAATATTAATTTGGAAAAAATAAAAGAAGGAAGAAAAGTAGGTTTGAAATGTTTAAAGCAGCATAACCATATTTCTTGAAGACAAAAGAAAGGCTGTATGTAATGAATGTTGTTTCTATAGCAATGTTACTATTCTTTTGCCTGTACAAGTATCTAGATTCCAACATAGTAAAACATACAATATTCCTAAATGTTCTAATATTCTAATAACCTTCCACTCTTCATCCTCTTCTAGTTATTTAGATTGGTGTAAATTATACTTTCTTAAGTCCCAGAAACTTTGGTAGAAAAACTGTAACCATTTAAAAAATGTGTGTATTAGTTATCTATAGCTGCATAACAAATTATCCTCCAAAACATAGTGGGTTATTATTTCACACCATTTATGAGGATTAGGAATCTGGGAGTGACTTAGCTGGGTGATTCTGGCTCAGGGACTCTCATAAGATAGCAATCAGGTTTTTAGCTGAGGCTACCATTATCTCAATACTCAAGTAGTACTGAAGATTCACTCATGCAGTTATATGCAGGCTTTGATTCTTCACTAGTGAGCCTGGCCATGGCAGCTAGCATCTGCCAGAGTAAGTGATCTAAAAAGACTGACATGCCGTCACTTCTGCTGTATTCCATTGGTCACACAAACTAATCCTAGTTACAATGTGGGAGGAAACTATACATGAATATGTGAACCAGGAGGCAGGGATCATTGGGACCATTTTGGATCATTGGCTACCACAATATATATTTAATTACTAGTCACCAATCTACTTACCACCAGATTTGAGTCTAGTGACCTTATGCCAAATGATTTTTCTATGTGTCTAGGCAAATAAATATTTCTGTTTTTACCAAGAGACTATCTTTGATTTGACTTTTCCTTTACAGAAAGATTAGATTAGAATGCACCTTTTTTACCAAGAGACTATCTTTGATTTGGCTTTTCCTTTACAGAAAGATTTGATTAGAATGCACCTTTGACGTGTTCAGCATTACATTTTCTGAAAAAAAAAATTTTTTTTTTTAGATTTTTTAAATATTTATTTGTCAGAGAGAGAGAGAGCACAGGCAGGGGGAACAGCAGGCAAAGGGAAAAGCAGAGCTGAGCAAGGAGCCCGATGTGGGACTCGATCCCAGAACCCTGGGAACATGACCTGAGCCAAAGGCAGATGCTTAACTGACTGAGCCACCCAGGTATCCTGAAAAAACTTTTAAAAATAATCCTAAAGATGAGAAATAAAGGAACTTTATTCTGAAAAAGTAAACAAAAAAATTAAACAAAAGCTGAAATTAAGGAAATAGTAACAAAACATATTTGATAGGAGAAAAGAAATCCAAAATCTTTTCTTTCATAAGCATTCAAATAGGGGCACCTGAGTGGTGCAGTCACTAAGCGTCTGCCTTCGGCTCAGGGCATGATCCTGGCGTTCTGGGATCGAGCCCTGCATCGGGCTCCTCCGTTGAGAGCCTGCTTCTTCCTCTCCCACTCCCCCTGCTTGTGTTCCCTCTCTCGCTGGCTGTGTCTCTCTGTCAAATTAATAAATAAAATCTCTAAAAAAAAAAAAAAAAGCATTCAAATAGAATCTGACTAGGGAAAAATGGAAGAAAGCAAAGACATACGAGGTTTGACATGATCAAGGAGATATTACTATGGATCAAGATGTAGAAAAGAAATAATGAGACCATTATGTGAAATTTCATAGCTACAAATTTGAAAACCGAGGAAAAAAAAGTTATGGAGACGAATGGTTCTTAAAGTGTGGTCCCTCAATCAGCATTATCAGCATCATCAGGAGCTCGTTAGAAGTATAATTCTCAGACCCACCAAATCAGAAACTCTGTGAATGGAGCTTACTACTGTGTCTTAACAAGAACGCTAAAGTATAAGAACCACGGAAATAGAACAATTACCATAAAGATGATTATTTAAACTCTAACATTAAAAAAGTCACCTAGGTCAAGTGAGTTCACAGCTGTGTTATATCTAACCTTTATAGGCTACACCAGGTTTTTTTTTTTTATTTTAAAATGTTCAGGCATTATAATATATAGGAGGCAAAGATATACAATGGGGAAAAGACAGTTTCTTCAATAAATGGTGTTGGCAAAACTGGACAGCTACATGCAAAAGGATAAAACTGGACCACTTTCTTATACCACACACAAAAATGAACTCAGAATGGATTAAAGACCTAAATGTGAGACCTGAAACCATAGAATTCCTGGAAGAACACTCCTGCCAGTAATTACTTTGATATTGGCTGTAGCAACATTTTTTCTAGATATGTCTCCTAAAGCAAGGCAAACAAAAGCAAAAATAAACTGTTGGAACTACATCAAAATAAAAAGCTTCTGCACAGCAAAGGAAACAATCAACAAAACTAAAAGACAACCTACAGAATGGGAGAAGATATTCGCAAATGACATATCTGATAAAGGGCTAGAATTCAAAATATATAAAGAACTTATGCAACAAAACACCAAAAAAAACAATAACCTGATTAAAAAATGAGCAGAGGATTTGAATAGACATATTTTCAAAGAAGACATTCAGTTGGCCAACAGATGCATGAAAAGATGCTCAACATCACTAATCAACAGGGAAATGCAAGTCAAACCACAATGAGATATCTATCACCTCACATTAGTCAGAATGGCTAGAATAAAAAAGATAAAAAATAAGTATTGGGAAGGATGTGGAGGAAAAGGAACCCTTGTGTACTGTTGGTGGAAATGTAAATTGGTGCAGCCACTGTGGAAAATAGTATGAAGGTCTCTCCAAAAATTAAAAATAGAAATACCATATGATCTATAAATTCCACTACTGGGTATTTACCCAAGTAAAGGAAAACACTAATTTGAAAGGTATGGGCACCCTGATGTTTATTGCAGCATTCTTTAAAATAGTCAGTATATGGAAGCAATGCAAGTGTTCTTTGATAGATGAATGGTTGAAGACATGGTGTATATATACACTGGAATATTACTCAGCTATAAAATAGAATGAGATCTTGCCATTTGTAACAACAGATGGACCTAGAGGATATTACGCGAAGTGAAATAAGTCAAATAGAGAAAAACAAATATGATATGATTTCACTTGTATATGAAATCTAAAAAAACAGAACAAATAAACTCAAAAAGCAGGAACAGACCCGTAAATACAGAACAAACTGATGGTTATCAGAGAGCAGGTGGGTGAAGGGATGGGCAAAATGGGTGAAGGGGAGTAGGAGATAAAGGTTTCCAGTTATAGAATAAGCATGGGAACAAAAGGTACAGCATAGGGAACCTGGTCAATGATATTGTAATAGTGTTTGTTGTATGGTGACAGATGGTAGCTATACTTGTGATGAGCATAGATTAACATATAAACTTGTGGAATCACTACATTGTACACCTGAAACTAATGTAGCATTGTGTGTCAACTACAGTTAATATAAAAAATATATACATATTATTAAATTAATTTTACCTAAAAAAAGGAATGCATTGGAGGAAAAAAAAATAATGATGACAGAGGAGAACGTGGCTGGGGTGGCCATATAAAGAATTTTTAGGAGTGCTGCTAATGCCCTATTTCTTGAACTGAGAGGTTTGTAGTTGCTTACTTTTTAATTATTTTTAAACTAGATATATGTATGTAGATAGATAGATAATTGATGCTCACTTTTGTATGTTTATTCAACCCATATTTATTTAGTGCCTTTCATGTGGCAGATACCATCCCAGGCTATTGGGATACTTCAATAAATAAAACAATGTTCTCTGTCCTCATGGAGCTTACATTATATTGGGACAAGGTCAATAATAATAAATACAATAAATTATGTCTTCAAAGGTGATAAGTTCATGGAAAAAAATAAAGTAGAGTAGTTAAGGGGGACAAGGAGTGCCAGGTTGAAGGTCTCAATGTAAAAGAATGTTGCAGTAATAAAAATAAGATGACTGTATGCAAGAAATACAAAATGTAGGAAACTGTCTCCATAATCCCATTTTTGCAAAACCATACATTCCTGTTCATATATGTATGTATGTGTCCGTATATGTATGTACATGTGTATACATGTTTGCGTATGATGGCATGAGCATGGATACAAAAATGGAAGGCTATGTTAATTTGCGGGTGGGGGGTTAGAATAGTGGTCAGAACATGAACTATGAGTTTAAAAGTGTTCCTGTCACCTACCACCTATGTGATCTTGGCCAAGTGACTTTATCCTTCAATGCCTGAGTCTCCTCATTTATTACATGTGGACAACAGTATCTACCATCTGGGATTGTTGCAAAGGTTAAGTAAGTTAATATGCATAAAGCACTCAACAGTTCTGGTAATGGTAAGTCATTTATTTGCAGTTATTTTTCTATTTGCAGTTATTATTCCATAACCTTGGTTGCTGCTATAAAATGTAGGAGGGATGTAGTGAGGACAACAAAAACAAAAACAAAGCGGTAAACATTAGGGAAAAAAATAGTGCGTTTATGATTCAATTAAGGCACTTCTAAAGCATCATATACATGTGTGTATGGATATGAACATAAAAATGACTGGCATTTTCTCTAATAAACATGATTTATAAGTATATCAAAAATAATTTTTATACCTTAAAAATAATTAAAATATGTTCATATATATTATATAGCAATTGTAGAAGGAAAGGAGTGTATCACGAAAATCAAAATTCTGAAATGTATGGGCAAACTGAAATACCTTGGATCCCTACTTTCAGTAATTAGGTGACTCGAGCTGTGAAGAATGCAATAAGTAAGGTAGCAGAGTCATTTGATAATCTAAGGGGGATATATACATATATATAGACACATATACGTATTTATTAAACAATCAGGACTAACCTGTGGCGCCTGCGTGGCTCAGTTGGTTGAGTGTCGCACTCTTGATTTTGGCTCAGGTCTGATCTCAGGGTCTCGAGATCAAACCCTGAATGGGGCTCTGTGCTCAGTGGGGAGTCTGCTTTCTCTTTCTCCCTCTGCCCCTCCACTGGCTCCTGTGTGTGCGCTCAATCTCCTTCTCTCTCTCTCAAATAAATAAATAAATAAATAAATAAATATTTTTTTAAAAATCAGGACTAATCTGAGATTCCTGGTGGCAGTTGGTTGGTGAGGTTTTTACTTGATTCTTTTTGTTTGCTTTGTGTAGTCAAATGTGTACTTACGTAAAAATATAACAAAAAAATATAACAAAATATAACAATGTGTACTTATGTAATAATATAACTGGGTGGCTCAGTCGTTAAGCGTCTGCCTTCAGCTCAGGGCATGATCCCGGAGTCCTGGGATCGAGCCCCACATCAGGCTCCTCTGCTGGGAGCCTGCTTTCTTCCTCTCCCACTCTCCCTGCTTGTGTTCCCTCTCTCGCTGGCTGTCTCTGTCTCTGTCAAATGAATAAATAAAATCTTTAAAAAATATATATATATATAACAAAAGGAAATGGCAACTCAGTTTGTGGGAGGGAATTTACTCAGCTCGGATCCTGTGATAAAGACTCATGTCATCATATTAAAACATATAAACATACACATACGTATATTAATATACACATACATACATGGTGGGATGCCATGGTTTTACAAAAATGGCATTATGGAGGCACTTAAGTGCATTTTGCATTTCTTCTCAGAAGTATTTCTGGAATCCTTTCCAGGTCAATAGCTCTCATTCATTATTTTTAATGATTGCATAACATTCCATGGTGCAAATACACCATTATTTCTTTAAAATTTTATTGTTATTTGTCAGAGAGCAAGAGAGCAGGCACAAGCAGGGGAGCAGCAGGCAGAGGGAGAAGCAAACACCCTGTTGAGCAAGGAGCCCTATTCCAGACTCGATCCTAGGATGCTGGGATCATGACCTGAGCTGAAGGCAGACGCTTAACCAGCTAAGCCACCCAGGACTGCCTGCAAAGGCACCATTAGTTCTTTAAAGGTGAATATTTTACAAAGTGGAGCTTTTTAAAAACAGTTGTTCTTACTCCTGGTCCTTGACCCAGTGCTTCTGGAAGCTCCTGGCCAAGAAAGCTCCTCATGCAAATTGATTACTTGATAACAGATGGGACTGATTATTGCCCTGGGATAGCTCTTTTTCAAGTGGAAAAAAGGTCAAATATTTAAAATTAATTGCTGAAGTTTATGGGAATCATGATTATAAGGATTTTGGAGGTTGCCTGGTTTTGAGAAGTACCTTAAAGGGAAAAAAATACCTACTTAATCTTTCTAAAAACACAGGTCTTATCTTGTTTTAAAAAGCTTAAAACTCTTCAAAGACTTCCATTGCCCTTAGAAGATCCAAATTCCATAGAACAGCTCATTAGGCATTTCAAAACCCGTTTGGTTCTCTCTAGCCCTATCTCCTCCTTTGCACTCAATTCTTAAACCATTCTGAACTGCTGGAAAGTTACCTTGGAAGCTTGATGGTGTCACTCATTTCTGAACTTTTTCCTATATATTTTTTTTCTTTTCAACTACTCTAATTGGTGCTTTCCTAATTTCTCTTCATTTTTCAAGTCTCAACTTTGACACCCTTCTTTGAAATGCTTTAGTCTAACACTTATACCTGTTGATGCCTCACTGCTTTCTGCTCCCACAATGCCTACACTATTATAATTACTTATTTAATTATATATTTTTCCTAGACTCTTACCTTCTAGAGATAGTACGTATTTGTTGCATTCCCCATACCTGGTACATAAGAGGTGCTCAGTAAAAATTTGTTGAATGAGCGAATATATAAAAAGCAAAGGCTGCTGAGAAGTAAGTAAGGCCGATTTGGAAACCTGCTTTTTGGCCCTAGGGTGTGGCAGTAAAAAGCCCTGGGGAGATGCGGAGAGGAACTGTCAAATGGCTGGGAGGCATCTTGATGTTAATGCATAGCAATCCTTATTGAAGAAATGCGTCAATCTCTGATGAAATCATTCAGCAGTATTTTGTAATTAAAATAACCAATAGCTGCAAAATGTTATAATTGTGGTCCAAGCAGAGGCCAAAGCGTTAGAGTATCAGTATACAGTATCAGCATACAGTAAAATTCAATACAATTTGTTTGTAATTAAAATAACCAATAGCTGCAAAATGTTATAATTGTGGTCCAAGCAGAGGCCAAAGTGTTAAAGTATCAGTATACAGTAAAATTCAATACAATTTGTTTTAAATCACTTAAATTATGGCAGTACAAGTACCATTATAAGACAGTCTCCACAATAACATGCTTCCAAGAAAAAAAGGAAACAAACCCAGCCTGTATGACATCAAAATATCATATATTTTTAAAATAAATAATCTTCCTAACTCAATAAGGTAAATAATCGATTTACTATTTCCTCATGGCAAGATAAATAATAATTTTTAATAGATATGTTATGAAATATTTCATTACATGTATTATTAAATTGTTAATAACTCATGTTTTTGAATTGTTAGTACATTTTAGTTGTCTTAAACATTGAGTGGATAACCTTTTTAAAAGCTTTATTGATATAAATTCACACGCCATATAATTTATACATTTAAAGTGTGCAATTCAGTATCTTTTAGTATAGTCACAAGGTTATGTAACCATTACCACAATCTAATTTTACAATATTTTCTTCTCCCCTAAAAGAAACCCTGAACCCTATCACTTCTCATTCCCCTCTCTCTTTCCTCCAGCTGAAGGCAACCACTAATTTACTTCGTCTAAATAGATTTTCCTCTTCTGAATATTTCGTGTAGATGGAACTATACAATATATTGCTTTTTGTGTCTGGCTTCTTTCACTTAGCGAACTGGTTTTTTTTTAACGTTTATCCACTCTCTAGTGTATCAGCACTACATCCTTTTTTATCACAATATAATACTTACTGTTTGTTTAGACTGCATTTTATTTATCCATCAGTTGATGGACTGAATAAACTTGTTCGAGTGTTAGAGTAAATTACCCTAATCCTTAGGTACAAAGGAGTTTACTGTGGGGATAAAATAAAATCAATTGATTACCAAAATACTCTCTGGTCAGGGTTGGTTCAAAAGAGTTTGGGTAATAAAAATTTCTAGGAAGAATATTTTCTCTACAAGATCTGGGATTCTGTGGTTTCTAAAATATGTCATTTTACCTCACAAGCTTGATGTTGATACAACAACCTATTTAAGATAGTTTAGGTTCAGATTGGGGGCTGGAGTAGTCCTACCCTTCCAGTTGTTAGGCGGTCTGTCTCACAGCTCCTATTACTAACCCCTCTGAATTCTCCACTGCCTTGATTTCTACCTAATTTTGTGTTCCTTGAGTCCACTCCAGGTTTCATAGCTTTCTATACTCTGGCACAATCTGCTTTCTCTACCCAATGCTGTTTGACCTTTTAGAGAAGGTCCCATGCTGTGCTGTTTGGTACCTCCAGAAATATTTTACCTTCCATATCAGGAATGGGGAGGCGGTGCCATGGAAAAGTCCTTTTACAGTCTTTGGACAGTTTTTTCCCCCTGTTTTTTTTTTTAAAGATTTTATTTATTTATTTGACAGAGAGAGAGACAGCCAGCGAGAGAGGGAACACAAGCAGGGGGAGTGGGAGAGGAAGAAGCAGGCTCACAGCGGAGGAGCCTGACGTGATGCTCGATCCCAGAACGCTGGGATCACGCCCTGAGCCGAAGGCAGACGCCCAACAACTGAGCCACCCAGGCGCCCCTTTCCCCCTGTTTTCTTTGGCAACTATTTCAAACATAGGTAACCACCACCAAATGCTCTAATTCCTGTATGAATCACCATGAATCACACTCAGCAGAGGACCTTACTATTGAGAACATCTTACTGATTGAGAAAGAATTTTCCTACCGCTGTATCTAAATTTGAATATTCTTATATTTTGGTGTTCTTGATCTCTGCTCTTGATTTCTCTTTCAAGATCTTGTTCCTTCTCTTATCCATAACTTCTCTTGTTCCTTCACTTATCATCACTTTTCTATCCACTCCATTAAGCTCTTTGAAAAGCAGTCTAAACAGATTCTTTTTCTCCTCTTTACTCTTTGGACCACTGAGTCTAGGCATCATTTCTCCAAAAATCACATGTAACCCACCTTCACCTCCCTCCCTTTTGTTACTCTCCTTACTCCTCCCAGGCTGGGCACAGAGCAGCTAGTCTGTGCTTTTGTAACTCTCACCTGCATATTTTCCCCACTGAACTGTAAAACAAGGATATCTGGGGACAGGGACTGTGTCTCGCTCATCGTTGAATCTCTGGAGACTTTATTTATTCCTGGCACATAGTTGCTGAATTGAACTTGAGTCTGGGGAAAGGAAGTTGCTAAATCAGAAGAAATGCTTCACCTGCCTTAGATTACATTTGTGTGGTAAAGTGTTATTAATACAAATATTTTAGAAATTGTATGCTGTATGGGATGTTCGTAGAGAATTGTCAATGCTCTTGCTGTGCAAGACATGTTTCTGTTTATCAGAGTTCTGGTGCTGCTTTGCCTGATATTAGACAACAACACCACAGTATTATCAGTCATAATCTCAGTAATTTTTTAAAATATTGGCCAGAACTTTACTTCTTTAATTTGAATCTAGCTTCTTCTAGGCAGGTGGTTTTCAACTGGGGATTCATATCACTTACCTATGGAGTTATACGAACATGCAGAAGATATAGTCTTATAGAATCCCTTTACTTGATATTCTTGATGCATTCTTGTTATGTTCTAACTATATGCTTGGTATATTCATGGTCTATTATGTCTCACGATTATTATATATTATAGCCATGATTTTTTCTTTGTAGAAATTATGCTTAGTCATTGTCGCAAATTAAATGTAATATCCATTCTTCTTTGAAAATAAGTTAATTATTAGTGTTTGTAGATATTTTATCTAAAACTTTTTGTTGTTGTTGACTGGCTTATCTTGTCTTGCACACAATGGAAACAACTAAATTTCCTTGTCAGTTGTGCTCTTCTTGTTGAGAACTCTCATCAGATCTTTCCCTTTGGAAAATTATCAGTAATAATTTTACCATAGTCATTTTAAGTCTGTCATCCACAGAGATTTTATTTTTCTCTAATGCTTCCCTGAAAACTCTTACAATCAACGCCAGCCCTGAACACTTCCTCTTCAACAAAGGACTGCCTCAGTGCTCTGGGAAAAAAGATGATGCCTGGCACTGGGGGGGGGGGGGTATAGGCTTCTGATGGCATCACTTAAACAACTTGGAAAGCATATTGGTGGACTGAGTTGGGATTTCCTGAATTCCTGTCAAAAAGCAGATGGGTTCATGAGCCTACTAACCCAAGACTGAGCAGTACAAGAATAATTACATAGGACTGGATGAACTAATGAGAGATCATTGTGGCTTTTGTTTGGAATATTGGTGTTGTATTTTTTGCGTATCTATGGAACTGCTTTCTCATTTCTCGTAAGCTATTTATGACTCATAACGATTTCCTGCTTTTTAAAACAGAAATACAACATTTATAAATGGTCTTTTTGTCCCTGTCTGGGCCCTCTAGAATTGGGAAACTATTATTGAATGTTTTTATCTTAATAGCAATATAATTATTTGCATAGGTTCAAAAAGAACCTTTCTTCCTTGTTACCAGGACATAATTAGAAGAATCAGTTACACAACTGAGACCTTGCCTGGAATATCATATTTGAGAATGATGTTCATTTGCTCTATATGCCTAGGCACTTTTAAGGAACTAAAATTGACTTTATGGAGCAATGCTTACAAAACCACTTAGGAAAACTAGCCTGGTACCTGGCTTACAGTGTCCTCTGCCTTATAGGTAACTAAGGAAGGTTGCTTCCAGCAAGCCCAGGAATCTTAAGCTGTTTTGGGGATCTCATGAAGAGAAGAACTATCCCAAATTTGTATCTACTGCAGGTGAAATTTAATAGCAGTTTTTTGGCTTAGCTTCTTAACCTCAAGAGGCCATTGAAAGTCTAATCTGAGATTTTTAATGAAAATTACCAGCAAAGCAAATTTTAAAAGGCCTATATAATAAATTACCATCATTGCTACACCTATGTAAATAATCAGGCTAAATCTAATTATACCAGTTTTATTTTGTGACCAAGAATAATCTTTCTTTGGGGTACCTGGCTGGCTCAGTTGGTAGAGCATGTGACTCTTGATCTCAGGGTCATGAGTTCAAGCCCCACATTGGGCGTGGAGCCTACTTAAAAAAAAAAATAATAATCTTTCTTTGTGATTATTTTTGATTAAAAGGTGGGTGACTATAGAGAGAAATTTTGTAGTTTAATGGCAAACTGCATCGTTTATAGCATACCCTTCTGGGTTATCAGATTCTAACCTGGTTAGACTCAGCCTCGTGGAGAACTAAAACCTGACTTCCCAATCCCCAGGACTCTAAGCTGCCTTGAAGCTGAGCCTTTCCACAGGATAGGAAGAAGTTCTGCAATCTGAAGCCCAATGGCCTGATACAAATCTTGAAGAACTCACTACTACCATAGCCCATGCATAGTCCAGATTTCTCCCTGTACAAGTCATTGTCTGGACCACTAAGGAAGTCCAGAGAGATGCTTCAGTTAAGCATATCTTTATGTAAGATGTAACCAAGACTGTGGACAACATCACCAAGAGCGCTGAGGTCCTTGTTTGATAGCATGAGACTCAGCAAATGGTGCTGCATAACCAAAAGATTCTTGGAATCCACCGGACTGGTTGCCCTCAGGCTTCAACTCCTTTATTTTAATACAAACTTTTGTACTACTATTTCTCTTTTTCCTTTTAAGCATCCCCCTTTTAGGATGCCTAAGTCTTTAAAGCCTCCAGGACTCCAGAACGATTGACATTTGCCACCACCTCTCAACAGATGGTTTTACCGAGTTTACAGGAAATAGTGCCAACAAGAATCCATGAGACTATTTCTTAGACCTTATCTTATCTAGAGATTTATGGTAGCTCTGAGTTGTTCAGGATGAATGATATTCATTTTTCTTGAACAATTGTCATTGTCTTGACAGTGTTGAACTTTATCTCAGCCCTGTGTTCCTGGAAACCAGCACCAGTCAGGACCCTTCCTCTCCACTCCTTTGTGTTCCAAGAAATGGCTTACTTCTTGGTGAGACACATCTCCATCCTTCCTCAGTGACTCCCTTGTTTGTTTGCTTGTTTTTTGAGTAGGCTCCACACCCAGCATAGAGCCCAACATGGGGCTTGAACTCATGACACTGAGATCAAGACCTGAGCTGAGATGAAGAGTTGAATGCTTAATCAACTGAGCCGCCCAGGCACCCCTATGTCTCCCTTGTTTATCTGCCTCTGTAAAACCCTAGTTCCATTTCCTTTTCTTTGAGATGTTCCTTATTAATGAATGTTCTCCCTATTACAGTAGCTTGAATAAAACCATCTCCTTAATTGTCAGGTACATTTGTCTTTCACACAGGGTTAATTTTATGGGGTTGAGATCAAAACTGTGGTTGAGTTGAAATGTGATTTTTAAAGAGTAAGGCAGTTATAGCTCTACTTAACCAGAAAGGCATCCTGCTAGCTTAAAAGTGTTAATTCACCTTTATTCAATTTACCTTTACTTTTTGGGTTATAGGATCTGGACCCAACGAGGAGGGGTGGCAATAAAATACAATACTATTATTCCTAAAAATAAAGTAGACCCTGAGCACCCAAAATGCTGCATATCTGCTCTAAGATTTTAAAAAAGAAATGAAATACAAAACTTATTAAAGAACATATATTAACTAGGTGTCAGTATGTCCTAACCAATTCTATACTATCTTGGTAATTGCCTGCTATAAGATATTATACTAGAGATTGTAATTAAAGCTGATTAATAGATTTAGCGATATTCAAATTAAATTCCACTTTAAATTGGAGCATATGAAGAGCCACTAGTAGATGGAAAACAAGTATGGCTAGAACCCCCAGATGGATTTGATCACCCTGTGAGTTACCACACATACCTTCTTGTCTGTCTCACCTTTGTTATCAATAAGATAATTCAAGCTGCTTGCTTTTATTTGGATTTCTGATCACGTGGCCATGAATAGGGGGGAAAAAAAACCAACAACAAACCTTGTCTGTTTTTAAACCAGCTAGTAGCCAACAGATGTGAATCAGAGCCAGAGGCAGGTACTGAGTCTGAGTTTCTGTGTTTCTGTGGACTGGCACTGCTTAATATCTGATTCCTGCAAGGTAAGTACCCTATCCGAGCTCTTTTAGACATCCTCCAAGACCAAAGCAAGAAACTGAAGAGTAATAACAGCTCATCAAGGAGTAGAAAACACGGAAATAGGATCGGCTTAGTGTTACTCCGGCAAGTGTCCCAGAGGTGGGATATGAAATACTGGAATCTGGAAGTCACCGAATGTTTGGAGATATTCATTACTGCTACTGTCTTTTCAAACAAGATTAAGGAATAGTTTGAAAGGTGGGGTGCAGCCTGGAGATTATAGAGCCAGTGAGGAGGTGCCAGTAAGTATTTCAGCTCCACAGGAACAAACTGGATCTTTGAATTCGAATGAAAAAATAGGATTATTTAAGAGACCTTGAAAAGGTAAGCAAAAAATTTTGATGTATCCATTCTTAATCAAAGGCTGGGGGCAGAGTTTAAGGGAAAATCATTTCTATTGGTTCAACAGAGTACAAGGAAATGTATAGTGCAACATGAGAAAAAACAAACCATGATGTCAAAATGAATCAGCACAAGTTCAATACGCTAAGTGGTGTTTAAAGAATAGGAAGAGGTGCAGTGATATTGAGGGGTTGAGACAGAAAAAAAGGAATTAGTCAGGAATGACTCTTGAATTTCAAATATTTCTGTCTCTATCTGTGAAATGTGATAATCCATGTACAAAGACATTTTCAAAATTACATTTAATAGGCTAAAAATAATTTCAGATTTAATTTCCATGGATTAGAAGATTTTGGCCTTTGATTTGTCCCAACTTATAAAGCATTTCTTAAACCACAGCAATTGTGACCACTTAAAAAACCATTTCCTTTAACAGGAAAATTAGTCTGTTTTATTATGTTATATTTGCCCCCGTGTTCAATAATAATAACTAGTCTGAGCTAGTCTCTAGAACTGAAATATGGAAATGTTTATCGTAAACATCCAGCTACAAGGCATTTACTGTCATAGAAAATTGTTTTTTCCACATCTACTTTTAAATTCAGTGTATCTATTAGGATATAGTTAAGATTGACAAAGTGCATAATTAAAACATACTTTAGAGATCTTTTTAATTAATTAGAGAAGTTAATATCTACTTGTCTTTTGTACTTTGTCTATTCTATTCTATTCTATTCTATTCTATTCTATTCTATTCTATTCTATTCTTTCTATTCTATTAACTATTCTATTATAACTTAAGTTCTATTTAAATTCAGTATGGGTATAGACCGTGCTTCTACTGCTCTGGGCTGTATCTTTAGCATCTAATACAGGACTTGGCACTGAGCACCTGAAAAATACTGGGTGAGTAAATATTTCCAAAAGAGGGAAGTGTAAAAAGGTAACACTTTGAATGCCTTTGGAAGACAGAAATCTTGCATTTTTCTTTTTCTTCCCTTCTTTCCTTTTCCCTCCCCTCCTTCCTTCATTTATTTATTTTTTAAAAGTATATATTAGGTGATCATGGGGTGCCTGGGTGGCTCAGTCATTAAGTGTCTTCGGCTCAGGTCATGCTCCCAGGGTCCTGGGATCAAGCCCCGCACCAGGCTCCCTATGCATCAGGAAGCCTTCTTCTCCCCCCAACTCCTGGTGTTCCCTCTCTCGCGGTGTCTTTCTCTGTCCAATAAATAAATACAATCTTAAAAAAAAAACAGTATATATTAGGTGATCAGGAGCACAAGTAAGAGGCGCCCGGCTGACTCAGGTGGTAAAGCATGAGATTCTAGCTCTTGGGGTTGTAGTTTAAACCCCACGTTGAATGTAGAGATTACTTAAAAATAAAATCTTAAAAAAAAAAAGTACAATTAAAATAATTTTGTGAATAAAATTCCTGTTCACCTAAATATAAACTTTGACTAAATTTGTATATTATCTAGTAAAAATCAGATAAATTTTAGGCATTCCACTCAATGTTACTAGAATCAGAAACTTCTTAAAAAGATATTTATTTGAGGGAGAGAGAGTGTGTGAGCACGAGCGCAAGGGGGAGGGTCAGAGGGAAAGAATCTTAAGCAGACTCCCCACTGAGCGGGGAGCCCCTTGCCAGACTCAGTCCCATGATCCGGAGCTCATGACCTGAGCAGAAACCAAGAGTCAGATGTTCAACTGACTGAGCCACCCAGGTACCCCTAGATCAGAAACTTTTAAGAAACACCAGTCATTCCAAACAGAGCAAATTAGGTAGACACATTTCCAAAACCAATGCTTAGCCATTTTCTCTGTCTTTTTTTTGTCCCTAACTCCGATATATTCCTACACTTTTCCTGGAAGACAGTTAATTGAGTTTTTAATATCTGGAGGCAGAATACTCACACTTATATTTAAAATAACATTCAACATACTAAAATTGTAAATTCCAAATATAATCACAAATTTCACATTTTTATTATCCCAAGTACTCAAACAACCAATCAAGGACGGTTTGCAAACCCAACAAATCTTTGTAAGTATATGAATGCTATTTACAAATGTGATGGTTTAAACGTCAGGGTTTAATATTTGATTTTCTTTTAAAATTTAAAATATTGTTTATAAGCAAATTATTTTATAATTTTCAAGTTAAAATCACAAGTCTAATATTAAATTCACTTACACAGTTCAGATTAAATTAATAAATCTAACACTTAAACATTTCATATTAAACATGTTTAATTTGTTAGATCATCAGTGATGCAATCCCCACTGATGCCCATGTTGAAAAACACTGGTTAGAACTTGGGAACTTTACGCAGTCAAAGATTTCCAAGGGAGCTGGACACTACTTACTGGAAAATTTCCACTGAAGCCCCAGATTAAAACTTACTTTTACTTGGGACTCCTGGGTCGCTCAGTCTGTTAGGCATCGCCTTCAGCTCAGGTCATGATCTCAGGGTCCTGGGATTAAATCCTGCATCGGGCTCTCTGCTTAGTGGGGAGCCTGCTTCTTCCTCAGCCGGCTGCTCCCCTTGCTTGTGCTCTCTTTCTCTCTGACAGATGAATAAATAAAATCTTTAAAAAAAACCCAAAAAAAACAAAATTAAAAAAGTGTACTTTTACTGTAATGTGACTTTTATACCCATGCCATTTTTTGCCACCTGGTACATTGCATTGGTAGGTTTCAACACACTTTTTGACTGCCATGTTTATGTTGTTGAGATTCTGCATCCCTTTCAGAAATATAGTGAGTTTCAGGGCACCTGGGTGGCTCGTCTGTTAAGCATCTGCCTTTGGCTCAGGTCATGATCCCAGGGTCCTGGGATCAAGCCCCACGTTGGGCTCCCTGCTCAGTGGGGAGTCTGCTTCTCCCTCTCCCTCCGCCACTCCCCCCTGCTCATGTGCTCTCTCTCTCAAATAAATAAGTAAAATTTAAAAAAAAAAATCTAGTGAGTTTCTTTACTACCTGATGTGATACTCAAACCAATTATATATTTTATTTTTTTTAAATATATTTCATTGAGTACTTTCTACAGTCATTTATTGACAAAGATCACTTATCACTTCAATAACAAGTCTAGATTGCCCTGCTGGGCCTTCCAGGTGTAAAGATCTAGAAGAATTTTTTCAATGCTTTCTGGAGTTGCATCAAGATGTGAGCATGGATTGCACAATTTAGTGTCAGATTTCCAGCAGCAACTTTTCTCAACAGTTTGGGACTCTTCCTTTTCTCAAGGTGCAGGTGAGGACTCTCTTGGTGAAGAATGTCCACTTTTATCTTCCTTATGTAACAGAAGTGTTGGTTGCCCAACCAGCACCCCCTCCCCTTTTTAATCCTCCTAATGCCAGTGCATCTAAATACCATTTAAAGAAGCTAGAGATCCAATTACCTAAAGGTGAGAGCTATCATAGACAATATGCCATTGGAAGAGCAGATGAATATTTTTCAGGCTAAAGAACACCTTATTTTTAAGAGGTTTCCCTTTCTCTATTTAATTTCATTTGAAGGACACAGCATTTAAGTGATCACCAGCTACGGAATAATTTGGGGCAATAGAGATTAGATGTTGATCCTTGCATTGTTCTGAAGAGCAAATGGTATAATTCTTGGGTGAGTATTTTATAAAGTGGTATGACATTTGTAAGGTGTTATCATTTAAATCCTAACATTTATTGAGCATTCTCATAGGCTACCCATTGTGCTGAGGGCTTATAAAGTTTATAACATTAAACTCTATGATTGCCAAATTTAGTTGTTCAGTGCAGATCCTCTTGGGATCTATACACGTGCAGATTCATGAGCTCCCCTTCTCAGATTATGAATCAGAAGATGTGGCATCAGGGGCGCCTGGGTGGCACAGTGGTTAAAGCGTCTGCCTTCGGCTCAGGGCGTGACCCCGGCGTTATGGGATAGAGCCCCACATCAGGCTCCTCTGCTATGAGCCTGCTTCTTCCTCTTCCACTCCCCCTGCTTGTGTTCCCTCTCTCGCTGGCTGTCTCTATCTCTGTCAAATAAATAAATAAAATCATAAAAAAAAAAAAAGATGTGGCATCAGATCTGGATATTACATTATCCTAATCTCTTAAGGGGATTCCGATATACCATTAGGTTTTAGAACCACTGATTTAGTCTTCAGAATGACCCTGTAAGATAATTACTAATTCCTGACTATTTACTTAAGAATTTTTACTTACTACTTACTACTTACTATTTTTTTTTCTTTCACCAAAGAGCCCTGTTGGCCTACAAAAAATTAAGGTTTTTGTCCCTTCTCTGAAAATTTCTATCATTGGTAGGTCAGAATAACAAATTTTTACCAGGACATGGAATGGAATTCTTTGTCCTCAAAGAGTTTATAGGCTAGTGAAATGCCAATATAAGAAAATAATTATATTAAAGTGTTATAAGAGCTATAAAAGAAGCAAGTTTCAGACAAAACATTAGTGAAAAAAAGGGAATAATCATCTGGAGAGAGTAAAGGTGAGGGAAAGCTTCACAGAAAGGTCAGAGCAGTCTGTGTACTTACAGAGGCAAGGACATCTGAATCAGCTCAGCATGTTGAAAGAATAGCAATAGTTTGATTTGGTGGTGGGTAGGACATTTAGTGGAAAGCATGGACTTTGGAAATTGACAAACGTGGGTTCAGATTATAAGGCTGCTACTCACTACCTAAATGAAATTGGATAAATGTACTTAGTGCTGTGGTCTGAATGTTCGTGTTCTCCCCAAATTCATGTGTTGAAATCCTAACCACCAAAGGTGATGGTTATCAGTAGGTGAGGTGGGGGTTGGTTACATCATGAGGGGGAGTGCTTGTGAATAAGATTCGTGCCTTATTAAAGAAATCCTGCAGCAACCTGGCCCCTTCCACCATGTGAGGATACAACAAGAAGTGTCCAGTCAGGAAAAGAGCCCTCATCTGATGGTGTTGGCACCCTGATCTTGAACTTGCATCCTCCAGAACTGTGGGAAATAAATTCCTGCTTATTAGCCACCCAGTGTATGGTATTTTGTTATAATAACCCAAATGGACTAAGATTCTTAGCTTCCTTGAACCTCTGATTTCTCACTCTGATTTCTCAGCTAGGATAACGGAACCTATCTACATTTCAGGGTAGCGGATACATTATAAATGAACATATATCAATTTATTTTAGCTTTAATATTCTCCTACTACCATGACTACTACTGTAAGTCCCCTTCATGGAAAGCATTTGGTTTTTATTACTATGGTTAGCTGCTCTTTGCCACTAAAATAGGCTGGAAGGGTGGGGTGGGAACAGATTTGCCTTCTACCAAACTGCTTTTTCGGTGGGAGAAGGATGACTGTGAAGACATGGAAGCAAGGAGATTATCTCCTGGACTATTTCTCACCTAGGTGAGGCATGGCAAGGATATTAGTAATGACAATGGGAATGAGGAGAAAAAGATTTGGAGGTATTTAGGAGATAGTTTAACATAATACCGTACACAATTATGTTGAAGGCAAAACTAAGCATGAGATAAAATTAACAAAGACCGTTTGTTCATAACTTCCCAGCAAGGGAAGCCTCTGCTATCACTTTAACTTCATCACGTTTTCAATGGTGTTAGAAAGGCCCGAGTTTATCCTGAATTCTGAGGCAGAATCTGACGGGCAAGGTGGGAATTTTGGAAGCAGGGGACATTTACTAATTGCTTGTGAGGTACATTTGGCATTTGTTGATTGGCTGTAAGGAAGCAGTTTGGGGTCATTTCAAAAGAGGATACACTGGCTGTTCAATGTTAAGATTGGGCAGTTTTATGTGACTGGCCATTTCCTGGAGCAAGTTGGGGTTAATGGGGTACTTTTTTGTGCTCAAATTGTTTCATTTTGGTCCTTATGGGGAGTGGCTGCCATCGCAGGCAGTTTCTCGATTATTTAATATGAAGATCAGAAAAAGTTTGTCCTTCATTTCACTCTGGAGGAAAAATCCTCAAAAATTCTAGTGGATGAAAGAATCCTGTATTACTGGACATGGTATCCCTGTATGTGCTAACTCGGGCCTTTTTTTTTTTTTTTTAGGGAAAAATTTTAAGATAGCCACCATTTCATCTACATGCAGATGTGCATGGGATTATATATTGCTGTAGAATTAGTTCTCAAAATCACAAGACCAACAGGAATCTTAAATAATTCATCAGCTCCATTGCAGTTTAACGTAAAGCTCCAAGAGCAAAAATATTTTCACATTCAGGTTAGTAGCATGCATGGTGCACAAGCTTCCGAACTAATATATTGTAAAAAGAAATGGAAAAGACTCAGGTAATTTTAAAATATGCTTTGAAAAAAAAAATGGAACCTCCTTAATCTTACATGTGCTTTAAATGCTTTCATGTACTTTGTCTAGGTAAAGCAGAGTTTTCCATAAAAGAATCTTGGCTAGAAAATCTGCCCGGTAAATCAGTCTTCTAAAAGCTGCTGGAGATAAGGGAAAAAATTAGTAATGTAACTGCCCATCTAATTAATTCTGTTCGCTGCTAACTTTTTTTTTTTTTTTTTTTTGCTTTTTTTGGCAAAGGCTTTTCTCTTTTCACTAATCCTATCTCAACTCATTTCAAGAGGATTCCATTAGTTGGATAGGCAAGAAAATGTTCTTTGTCTCCTTTATGTAACTTAGTGTTTCCACTTAAATAAAATGCCTTAAGGAAGAAGAAATTGCAGAGAAGGTAGAAGAGAGAGACAAGAACAGGGCTAAAAGGACTTGGTTTCAACAGGCATACACTTGAGAACCTTCACAGTCTGAGAACTTCTGGAGGGTGGGGTCATCCTGGGATTAATGATGAAGGGATCCTGTCACCTTTGAACACCAACGTTTTTTTTACCTGTGGCTCTGCAACAAAGAAGCTATTGTGCTGCAAAACAGAAGCTTTAACAATATCAGGGAAGCCAGGCAAAGGGGGCCAGAGGGGTGGTTGCTTACTGAAAATTTCAGTAGCATTTTCGAGATAATTGGCTTAATTACATGCCAAACTAAATTGTAATTTTAAGGGCACTACAAATAACAAAGATTTATTCTAAAGCTCTGTAAATAGGCCTTTGTTCTTTATTTCCTGTAAATGGATCTCTGCTGGAATAACCCAGACCTCAATTTTTGGGTCAAGACTTTGTGAAGCAAAGGCCCTCAACTTGAGGATGGTTAGAGCTATTTGGAATAAGGAATGTATAGTCACTTTGGGTGTGATAGGTAAGAACTAAATAAAATAAATTCTAATAGTATTAATTTGTATTTTACATAGTACTCTAGCTAAAGGCTGTTTGGTGTGTAGTTAAAAGCAGGACATCTCTGTGGAGACAGACTGCTGGGATTTATTGCTTAACTTTGCCACTGTGTGATTTCAGGGGAAGAAATAAAAATTACCTATAATTCCACTACTTAAGAAAATACAAAGGGGAGTGTGGGTGGCTCAGTCGGTTAGGTATCTGCCTTCTGCTCGGGTCATGATCCCGGGCTCCTGGATCAGCCAGAATCAGGCTTCCTGCTGGGGGGTGGGGGGCGGGGGAGTCTGCTCCGTCTACCCTCTCCCACCCAGTCATGTGCACAAGCGGCCGCGCGCGCGCGCGCGCTCTCTCTCTTGCAAAAATAAATAAAATAAAAAATCTTTAAAAAAAAGAAAATACAGGTATTTACAGTCAGGGATGAAAGCAAACCCATACTCCATTAACCATTCTACATTTGATTTGTAGCCTTGTCAACTTTTACCCAAAGTCAGACACATCAGTGTGTAATGGACACGTGCATAATGCTAATAATACTGTTTTACAACTTAAAAAAAAAAAAAGTTTAATGATCTAACATGGACCATTTTGTAGGTTAGTACACATAAACTAATCTCATGAAAAAAAGAACTAAAGTATTTCTTTGTCTTACTAATTATTGGTCTATTTAACGAGCATATAGGTTTCCATTATTGTACTATTTTGGCGGTAAGGTGAATATATATATACACACACATATATCTATAACGTGATTATTTCTGTAGGTTAGATTTCAAACTGAGGTGATAAATCAAAGGGTATGCACATTTTAATTTTTATCATTTTTTTAAAGATTTTACTTATTTATTTATTTGACAGAGACAGAGAGAGAGAGCACAAAAGCAGGGGGAGCAGCAGAGGGAGAGAGAGAAACTGGTTCTCCACTGAGCAGGGAGCCTGATGTGGGGCTCAATCCCAGTGCCCTGGAACCATGACCTGAGCCGAAGGCAGATGCTTAACAGACTGAGCCACGCAGCCGCCCCGGGTATGCACATTTTTAATTTAATTTTTTATTGAGATACAATTGACATATTCGTTTCAGATGTATAACGTAATGATTTGGTATTTGTATAAATTGCTAAATGATCACCACGGTAAATTTAGTTACCATTCATCACCACATATAGTTACAATTTTTTTTCTTGTGGTGAGAACTTTTAAGATTTACTCTTAGCAACTTTCAAAAATACAATAGAATACTATTAACTATAGTTACCATGGTGTACATTACATTTCTGGAATTTACTTATGTCATAACTGGAAGTTTGTACCTTTGACCACTTTCATCCATTTCACTCATCCCCCAATCTCTGCCTCTAGCACCCGCCAATCTGTTGTCTGCACTTATCAATTTAGGTTTTTTGTTTTTGTTTTTTAGATTCTGCATATAAGTTGGATCTTATGGTATTTGTCTTTCTCTGTCTAACTTACTTTACTTAGCATAATGCCCTCAAGGTCCATTCATGTTGCTGCAAATTGCAAGATTTGCTTTTCTAACGGCTGACCAGTATTCCATTGTGTATATGTATATATACATTTTTAAATCCATTCATCCACAGATGGACACTGACATTGCTTCCATGTCTTGAATATTTTAGATAATGCTGTAATGAACATGGGTGCATATATCTTTTTGAGTTAGTATTTTCATTTCCTATGGATAAATACCCGGAAGAGAATTTCTGGGTCATATGGTAGTTTTATTTTTGATTTTTTGAGGAATCTAAATTGGCTGTACCAATTTGATGAGGGTTCCCTTTTCTCCACATCCTTGCCAACACTTGTTTCTTGTCTTTTTGATAATAGCCATTCTAATAGGTGTGAGACGATATGTCATTGCAGTTGGGATTTGGATTTCTGTGGTAATTAGTGATGTTGAGAATTTTTCCTATATCTGTTAGCCATCTGTAGGTCTTCTTTGGAAAATGTCTATTCAGATACTTTGCCCATTTTTTAATTGGATTGTTTGTTTTGTTGCTATTGAATTGTATGAGTTCTTTATATATTTTGGATATTAACCTCTTACCAGATATATGACTTACAGACATTTTCTCCCATTTGGTAGGTTGCCTTTCCATTTTGCTGATGGTTTCCTTTGTTGTGCAGAAGACTTTAAATTTTAATTAGTACTTCCACATTAATTTTTTTGAAAAACACAGGACTTGAACTCACAATCCTGAGATTATGATATGAGCTGAAATCAAGAGTTGGAAACTTAACTGACTAAGCCACCCAGGCACCCCACTTCCACGTTAATTTTTGAAAGGTTTTGCCAACTTATGCTCTCATTAATAACACGTGAATGTCCACTTCCTCAATCCTTGTAAATTTTTTAAGCTTTTTATTAAAAACCAAGATAGAAAAT
Organism: Ursus arctos; assembly: GCF_023065955.2. Taxonomy (NCBI): domain Eukaryota; kingdom Metazoa; phylum Chordata; class Mammalia; order Carnivora; family Ursidae; genus Ursus; species Ursus arctos. The sequence continues at coordinate 74,224,370 of NW_026623111.1, read as the reverse complement.
GGCGTAATGAGTGGCCATGTACACAGCATTCAGTTTCAGCAATTATTAACTTCATTTTTATCCCCTCCTATTGAATTATTTTGAAGCAATTTCAATCATGACATTTCTCCATGAGAACTAGATATTTTAAATCTTCAATTCTAACTGTGCTTTCTTGTAACAATATATAAGCATGATGATATTTGTTTCCCTTCCATTCTCATCTCTCAAAGCGAGACAACAAAAAATAGACCATTTAAGAGGTCCCCTGTAAGACTTTAGGGTGAAGATGGAGGATTAAAAACGCTTCATTTTTTTTATTCCCAGACTTATCTATGTATTGATTAGCAATCACTGGTCCCGATAACATGCCGGGTTCTAACATGGCTCTTTGATGTTGTTATTCTTGGAAACATAGAAACACTTTTTTTTTAAAAACATATAATGTTTTATTTGTTTCAGGGGTACAGGTCTGTGATTCATCAGTCTTATATAATACCCAGTGCTCATTACAACACATACCCTTCCCAATGTCCATCACCCAGTTACCCCATCCCTCCTAACCCCCTCCCCTCCAGCAACCCTCAGTTTGTTTCCTAAGATTGAGAGTCTCTTATGGTTTGTCTCCCTCTCTGATTTCATCTTGTTTCATTTTTTCTCTTTTCCCCTATGATCCTCTGCCTTGTTTCTTAAATTCCACATATCAGTGAGATCATAGGATAATTGTCTTTTGTCAACTGACTCATTTTACTTAGCATAATACCCTCTAATTCCATCTGCATTGCTGCAAATGGCAAGATTTCATTTTTTAGATGGCTGAGTAATATTCCACTGTGTGTGTGTGTGTGTGTGTGTGTGTGTGTGTATACACACACCACATCTTCTTTATTCATTCATCTGTTGATGGACGTCTGGGCTCTTTCCATAGTTTGGCTATTGTGGATATTTCTGCTATAAACATTGGGGTGCTGGTGCCCCTTTGTATCACTCCATTTATATCTTTGGGGTAAATACACAGTAGTGCAATTGCCAGGTCATAGGGTAGCTCTATTTTCAACTGTTTGAGGAAACTCCATGCTGAGAAACACTTTTAAAAAATTGTATGGTTTTGAAGGACTTATCAGTAGCCATTTGCTCCACACCTAATGTGGAACTTGAACTCAGGACCCTGAGATTAAGAGTCACACGCTCAACCAACTGAGCCAGCCAGGTGCCCCCGGAAACATAGAAACACTTTAATGAATGAGAAATAATCTTCCATTCTGGGATGAGATCATCACTGAGGAGCCAACCTTTAGTTCTAACAGAAACCAGAACTCCTGTTGGAAGACAGTGTCCTGGTGATGCTGTTGTCGTGTGCTTCCTGCTGGCTTATTGACCCTCGTCAGCTTTCGTGAGTATACAGCCAAAAACGGGGCCCATTAGCAGCCAAACCATGATCTGTGATAAAAATAAATAATGAATTAATTATCATATGGTATCACTCATGTGTGGAACATAAGAAACAGGGAAGAGGACCATAGGGGAAGGGAGGGAAAACAGAATGGGAAGTCATCAGAGAGCGAGAAAAACCATGAGAAACTCTTAACTAGAGGAAACAAACAGGGGGTTGCTGGAGGGGAGGTGTGAGGGGGAGATGGGGTAAATGGGTGATGGGCATTAAGGAGGGTACGTGATGTGATGAGCACGGAGTGTTATACGCAACTGATAAATTATTGAGCCCTGCATCTGAAACTAATGATGTATTAAAAGTTGGCTAATTGAATTTAAATTAAAAAAATACTAATAAAGTTTAAAAAACATTGTTAGTATCATAGCCACTTTAACTCGAGTGCAGGCATCCAAGCCCTGGGGGGGTCCAAATACACCAGGTTCAGCTCCTCCCCACTAAAAAAATTTAAAGGCAGAGGAAGGAGTGGTGGTGAAATAAGAAAGGAATTTATTTCAGCGAGGCCAACACTGAGAAGACAGCGGACTAGCGTTTCAAAAACTATCTCCAAAGTGCCGAAAATTCTTCCAAGTTTATGTAAGGGAAAAAGTGGAGAAAAGATGGGTGGGTAGTGCAGGTAGGCCGTGAAGGTCAAATCAGTCATCGTCTTGGAGTCAATCGTGGGGCGGGGGTATCGGGAGGGTGGGGCTTGCTGGCTCGGGGCAGTGCTTACTGCTCCAGGGGTAATTCTAGTTCCCATCAGGGGATGCTTTGGCCTCAGGGTCTTTCTTTCACTTGAGCCCAGAGACCAGCTGGAAAGAACCCAACTAGAAAGTTCGAGGTTCAGCTCTCACAGGTACTTTCCCTCCGAAGGGAAATGATCTGGAGATTACTTCTTTTTGCCCAGGGGGATACACTGGAGGGGACCAGAAATTGGAACAACTAATTCCTTCTTCATCTGCTTTGCTCCTAAAGAAAATGCCTATTTTAATAATCTGGGGATTAAACACTCTTAATTAACCCAATCCAAAATCCACACAATGCTGAAATCTTTTTGAAGAGTAAATTAGATTTTGTTTTTTACCCTTTGAAACCAATCAGAGGCTTCCCCTTGCCTTTAGGATAAAAACTAATGCTCTCAAAAGGGCCTACAAGGCCTGGTCTGTCTGTCTTTCTTTAAAGCCTTTCTCCATTTCGCTCACTTTGCTCTAAACACCCTGGGTTTTTTTCAGGTCGTTCCGAGCTTTTGGGCTCTTTCCTCACTCGGAAGCTGCTCCTTTGTCCTGGGCCACTCTCTTCACCATGATAGGTGCTCTTTATACTTCAGGCTGCAGTTTAAATTCACTTACCAAAAGGCCTCAGAGGCAACCTATTTTAAATTAGATCTCCCAAGTTTTATTCTTTGTAACCTGTACCTTTCTCCATTTCACTCATTTTTTAGTGATTATATAGTTATGTATTGGTTTTAAATTGTACTATCTGCCCCCCCCCGCCCCACCCCCAGTTGTTCCTCAGAACTCAGCATAGCAACTTGCCTCTAGCACGCATTCGTTACTTTTTTTTTTAATATAAATGGATGACTAAATGACTTTAAAATAACTTTAGAACGAAGACAAGGATGACTAGGACTTAGCTAGGCAAAGGATGTGTAGGAAGGGGGCACGAAAATGAGTTTTCTGCATAGAGCCTTTGGAAACTTTCAAGGAGGGAAAGGCCATCTGGAATGAGTGTCACAAGTATTGAATTAGAAATTTGCTTTGCTCTGCTTTGTGATACATAGGAAAATTCCCCTCTTTTTTTTGTAAAGGAACTTTTTCTGATATATTGCCATATTTAGTTACTAAGTCAGGATCATTAGAGGTGTAGGAAAATGAGCTAGATAAAAATCTTGGTGGAATTAGTATTGGGGTGCTCCTGTTGTATGCAGGTGTTGGATAAGGTGACTCACTCCCAGCCTGTGAGGTTCTGGCTCTGAGAAGGGAGAATGTGGAGAGTAGAAATCAGGATGAGTGGGCTGCTGATATGATCTGTTACTTTGCTGAATAAAGGAAAACAAATCACTTTTAAAAGTGTTTTATATTTTGAACTCCAAACTTTTTTCTATGCTTTTTCTTAGTAAAGTTGTTAACAAATTAAGGATAATAGCCTGCAAATAATCATTGACTATTCTTAATTTTCAAGGTATTTTGGCAAGGAAATGTGAAAAAAGCCTCATAAGCCACTTGTTATGTTGTTTAGTAATATTTTGCTCAAATATTTCACTTAGTAGCTACTTCCAAATCTGAAAGGTCTATTTTCTTATGGAATTAATTCCTCAGAAAGGAGATACGTGGATAGGAGACCTATGCTAGAGCAGGTCCCTGGGTTGGGAAGTGAGTCCCACCTCCCTGTTTCTTTGGAGGAGAGCGGATGTGCTAGAACTGAGGGTCAAGATGTTCAGATACTGTGGCAAGTTGCATTCCAAGTTTAGAGGGTTAGAAGGGGGATATCTAAGATGAGGAGAATAAAACAAGAGGCTTTAGTTCTAGATCTTCCTTCTCCTCTAATCTTCTACAAGTCAGCTCATTTTCTTTGGAGAAGGATGATGACTTGACATCTGTTCTGATCTCCAGCTTGAACGTTCCGGAAGTCAAGTCTGAAACATCAGTCCCTGGAGGTACTCTCCGTTACATTGCTAGTTCTGCTTTGTTCTCTAACTATCATCGGGATTCGGAGGTTTTGTGATGGTGAGTAGGCCAAGGAGGAGAGATGCATTCCTAGAAGTTGTGGAGGAGGAAAAATAATTTTCTTTTTACCCTTCTAGATTTTTGGTGGAGACACTCCCTGTCATAAGAGACAATTAACAAGAGAAAAACAAAAGAAAGTTTAATAACATCTATACCTCCTGTATACATGGGGGATACCCAGGAAAACGGAGTAACTCCCTCAATGGTCCAAGTCACCACCCTAAATAACATCTCCAGCCAAAGACAAAGAGATGTGGGGCATGAAGGGGAAGGCCAGTAATGGGAGGTTGCCAGGAAAAGTACAGTAAACACGGGTAAGGTTGTTATGCAGATTTAATTCATTGCCTTCTGCATTGATAAGAATTTCTGAAGATTTAGAGTCCTCCTTCCTTTTCTGGTACAGAGAGGGAAAAACCCTTACAAATGGAGATTTGCTTTATAAATGTAAATGTTTCTTTTAAGAGGGTAACTTCTCAGGTTTCAGAGCTTTACTTGGGTCTGCTATTTCTTAAAAATAACCAGCTTGAAATAATATGCATTGGGGCACCTGGGTGGTTCAGTCATTTAAGTGTCCAACTCTTGGTTTCGGCTCCGGGCCTGATCACCTGGCTTGTGGAACGGAGCCTAGTTCCAGGGCTCGATGGGAGTCTGCTTGGATATTCTCACCCTCTGTCCTTCCCCCCCCCCCCAATAAATAAATAAATCTTAAAAAAAATATAATATGCTTTAAGGGCATATTTTGAGGTGGTATATTTTGCTCCCCTTCAATCCCACCTTTGAAACTAGTTCCACAATCCAAAAGCAAAATTGATGAATTGCTCCATATCTCACTTAACCAGTCTCAATGCTGATAATAGGTCAGCTCAGTTAAACAGTTGTGGCTCATTTTAGGAGGCAGTGATGATGGGAATGGGCTCCCAAAGTCAGGCCTGTTTTGTGCTAGAAATGAGGTATTTAATAAGAGGAATTTCTCTGGAAAGGAAAGAAAACCAAAGATCAGTGGTTGGAGCAAATTACAAACCCAATCTGAGTTCTGAAGGCTGCCAGTGTTTCTAGATATTGGGCTCAATGCATCTTTCACAGGTTGAAATTCTCTGACGGTATTGAAGGGGCTCAGGATGGCCCTCCCCTCTCCTGAATGTGTCACTTTGGCATGTGGATTATTTTGAGCTGAAGGCACTTGAGACCCTACAAGCCTAAAGAGAAACTTTTGTCCCTTCCTTTGTTAGAGTAGGCAGTTAGTTAGGTTCTGACAGGATACCTGGAGGCCAGCAAAGAGGAAGTCATGCCCGGAAATCCCTGACCAAATAAGGAAGAAAGGGCATGAAACCCTGCTTCTGAGACATCCCCACCACCCTTGCCTGCCCCATCGAATAATGAATATTCCACCCCCTACTTAACAAGTGTCAATAAAAGATAGAAACCCAAACCCCAGGGCTTGCAGCTTGCGCACTCTCTCTCTCTCTAGCTCACCCACCCTCATATCTCCAGAGTGTACTTTCGCTTTAATAAACTATGTTGTGTCTGTTCTTGAATTCTTTCTCATGATGAGACCAAGAACCTTCAAAAACCTCTTTGGGTATGGGCTAGGTCGAGTCTTCAAGGCCCAGGGTTTCCATAGTTACCCAGCAACATCTTAACCACACGGAAGAATCTGAATTGGGGGTCTTTCCCAGGATAAAGGGTGTTAACAGAGATAAACTTTTATCTGAGTGACCCATCTGTACAGTAGGGCAAACATCTAATTACCAAACATCTGCTTTTCTTTCTTTCTTTTTTTTTTTAAGACTTATTTATTTGAGAGTGAGGCGGAGAGGCAGAGGAGAGGGAGTCTTAAGCAGACTTGGCACTGAGCCCAAGGTGGGGTTCGATCTCACAACCCTGAGATCACGACCTGAGCTGAAACCAAGTGTCACATGCTTGACTGACTGTGCCACCCAGGTGCCCCTAAACATCTGCTGTTATTGCTCTGTGAAATGCATTCCTTTCCTGTGACACCCCTAGCCCCTGCCCCTTTCTCCTTAGTTCAGAATGACATACGTACCTCATTTTGTCTGACTGTCTTTGGAATTTCCATGTGTCTGTGGATTCCCCATTCATATGTCTATCACATTTTATTTTCTTCTGATAATCTATCTCATCAATTTGATATTTAGTTCAGCTGGAAGGATCTTTGGGGGGGCAGGAATTCTTGCTCCCTAACAATATTATCAGGTGTTCAGGTAAACTTTCTGAGTGGCCCATACCACAACAGCCATGAAGATTGTCTAGACCTGATCTATTGTGACAATTTCTCGTAAGTTTATCCATGTTCAGTTTGCAGGGCTTCAGAGAAAAGGGCAGTTTTACCTCTCAGTGATTTCAGGTAAAAAAAAAAGGTGGGAGAAAACTGAAAATGTTATTTTGGAGAGTTGTAGCTTGATATTTGAGGAAAACAGAATTGAGGATCTGGTCCAGTTTACGGGTAAATAACACAACCTCTAAAACAACGTGACTAGAACCTAATATCTACAAAGGTGCAAACATAGTATCTCTTTATATTCACCCCTATTTCTATATCATAACCGTGGTAAGACTAATTTGTTTGCAAAATAAGTCTAATCTCATTAAACTTGGCCTAATTATTTCAGTAAGTGCAGCAAAAGTACCGATTGACCATATATAGGCTCTTTAAATTTGTTCTGCTGGTATCATCCTCAATGGGGAAAAACTGAGAGCTTTTCCTCTACAGTCTGAAACAAAATAGGGATGTCCATTGTCACCATTACTATTTAACATAGTACTGGAAGTGATAGCCTCAGCAATCAGACAACAAAGAGAAGTAAAAGGCATCCAAACCAGCAAGGAAGAAGTCGAACTTTCACTGTTTGCAGAGGACATGATACTCTATGTAGAAAAGCTGAATGAGTCCACCAAAAAATTGCTATAACTAATCCGTGAATTCAGCAATGTTGCAGCATATAAAATCAATGTACAGAAATCTGTTGCATTTCTGTACACCAATGATGAAGTAGCAGAAAAAGAAATAAAGGAATTGATTACATTTACAATTACACTGAAGACCATAAGATACCTAAGAATAAGCCTAACTAAAGAGGTAAAAGATCTGTACTCTGAAAACTATAGAACACTTATGAAGAAAATTGAAGAGCACACAAAGAAATGGAGAAACATTCCAAGGTCACAAATTGGAAGAATAAACATTGTTAAAATGTCTATACTACCCAAAGCAATCTATACATTTAATGCAATCCCTATCAAAATACCGACAACATTTTTCACAGAGCTAGAACTAACAATCCTAAAATTTGTATGGAACCACAAAAGATGCCAAATAGCCAAAGCAGTTCTGAAATAGAAAAGCAAAGTGGGAGGCATCACGATTCCAGACTTCAAGCTATATTAGAAAGCTGTAATCATTAGGACAGTACAGTACTGGTACAAAAACAGATATATAGATCAATGGAATAAAGTCGAGACCTGAAATGGACCCACAACTATATAGTCAACTAATCTTTGACAAAGCAGGAAAGAATATCCAATGGAAAAAAGACAGTCTCTTCAACAAATGGTGTTGGGAAAACTGGACAGCCACATTCAGAAGAATGAAACTGGACCATTTTCTTACACCATACACAAAAATAGACTCAAAATGGATGAAAGATCTAAATGTGAGACAGGAAAACATCAAAATCCTTGAGGAGAATATAGGCAGCAACCTCTTTGACCTTGGCTACAGTATCTTCTTACTAGACACATTGCTGGAGGCTAGAGAAACAAAAGCAAAAATGAACTACTGAGACTTCAAGATAAAAAGCTTTGCAGAGCAAAGGAAACAATCCACAAAACTAAAAGGCAACCTACAAAATGGGAGAAGGTTTTTGCAAATGACATTTCTAATAAAGGGTTAGCATCCAAAATCTATAAAGAACTTATCAAACTCAACACCCAAAAGCAAATAATCTGGTTAAAAAATGGGCAGAAGACACGAATAGACATTTTTCCAAAGATGACATTCAGATGGCTAACAGACAGTTGGATAGATGCTTAGGGGCACCTGGGTGGCTCAGTCAGGTAAACATCCGACTCTTGATTTTGGCTCAGGTCATGATCTCAGGGTCTTGAGATACAGCCCCCTTGTCGGCTCTGCACTTAGTACAGAGTCTGCTTGAGATTCTCTCTCCCTCTCCCTCTGCCTCTCCCCCTGCTTGTGTTCTCGATCTCCCTCTAAAATAAATAAATAGAATCTTAAAAAAAAAAGCCCAATATCACTCATCATCAGGGAAATACAAATCAAAACCACAGTGAGATACCATCTCACACCTGTCAGAATAGCTAAAATTAACATTACGAGAAACAACAGGTGTTGGCGAGGAAGTGGAGAAAGGGGAACCCTCTTGCACTGTTGGTGGGAATGCAAACTGGTGCAGCCACTCTGGAGAACAGTACTGAGTTTCCTCAAAAAATTAAAAATAGAACTACCCTATGATCCAGTAATTGCACTATAAAGGATACAAAAATACAGACTCAAAGTGGTACATGCACCCCAATGTTTATAGCAATGTTATCAACAATAGTTAAACTATGGAAAAAGCCCAAGTGTCCATCAACTGATGAATGGATAAAGAACAGGTGGTATGTATATGTATGTGTGTGTGTGTGTGTGTGTGTGTGTGTGTGTGTGTGTGTAATGGAATATTACTCAGCCATCAACAAGAATGAAATCTTGACATTTGCAATGACATGGATAAAACTAGACTGTATTATGCTAAGTGAAATAAGTCATTTGGAGAAAGACAATACCATATGATCTCACTCATGTGGAATTTAAGAAACAAAACAGGTGAACATATGGGAAGGGGAAAAAAACGAGAGAGAGGGAAACAAACCATAAGAGATTCTTAATGATAGAGAACAAATTGAAGGTTGATGGAGGGAGGAGGGTGGGAGATGGGCTAGATGGGTGATGGGTATTAAGGAGGGCAGTTGTTATGATGAGCCCTGGGTATTATATGTAAGTTGTAGATCACTGAATTCTACTCCTGAAACCAATATCACACCCTATGTTAACAAACTAGAATTTAAATAAAAATTTAAAAAGAAAAAAATAAATTTGCTCTGCTGGAACTTTTTATAAGGAATGTCAGATTGAACTTTTAAGTCTCAAGCCTAGGAAGCCAAGGCAAGAATTTGTCATTAGACTTTATCTGTAATACCTGTAGATTTGGGTTAATGCCTTTCTTGTTTGAGGTACCTGAAATATCTTGAATTTTCTGAGCCTGCCAGGAAGTGACCTTTCTTAGTCACCTGATAAGGCTGCAGGGAGCCCCATAAAAGGTACTAGGCCATTTTTCCAAGAGGCTTTACTCGTTCCATAGTTTCCAGTTGTGTCCTATTACAAGGAGAACAGATTCTTACTGAAATTATGCAAATAACTACGTTGCCATAAAGAATATTCAGTAAGTTTCCAAATTTTAGAGGGATCAGATAGGGAGAAAAAGTAATTGCTTCATCCTTGTTCACAAAGTACACTTTACCAAATTACTCTAAATCATTGGTAGCTTACGTGAAAAAGTGTCCTTAAATATGGAAAACCGAAGTATAAAAGAACCTGCAATGTTTCAAACAAAAAAGTCATAAGAATTATAATCATCCTTATTAGTTCATTCAGTCCCATATTATTAATTCTTGTTCTGCTTGAATCCAGTTTTTCCATTAGTTCTGGAAACTCACAGTTCAGTCTTATGATCTTAAAAACTATCAAGGGGCGCCTGGGTGGTGCAGTCGTTAAGCGTCTGCCTTCGGCTCAGGGCGTGATCCTGGTGTTATGGGATCGAGCCCCACATCAGGCTCCTCCGCTATGAGCCTGCTTCTTCCTCTCCCACTCCCCTTGCTTGTGTTCCCTCTCTCGCTGGCTGTCTCTCTCTCTGTCAAATAAATAAATAAAATCTTAAAAAAAAAAAAAAACTATCAAAAACCTGTGCTTACCAGAGGTTTTTCCATGAATCTCCTTGAAGATGAAATACTTCTGCAGGAATACACTTGAAAAGCGTAAAAGTAAAATAATAACTTCAAATGACACAAGGCTTAAAAATGGCCTTGATTAAAGACCTGATGAGAGTTCATTATAATGCAATTGATAAGGAACTTTGGTTACTTCCCTGACACACAACATTTTAAGATAAGTGGAATTATGACTGATAATGTTATACTAAGTCACATCAGATTTCTAGGAATTTCATACAGTTTCTGGAACACTTATATGCAAGTTACAGATCTAACATAAGGAAGGCTTAGTACTACTTTTTATTTGACAATGCTTCCCATGTAACTTAACATACCAAATAAGCCTAACTAGCTTAGTGTTTCCTTTAAAAAGAGAAAGAACAAATCTTCTAAGACCCTCTAAACATTTCCAAACTTAATTTCAGGTCTAAAAGACTTCATTTAGAATTTGGTTTGGGAAGTTTGTCAAAAATATGAAGTTTTGAACACTTGACTAAATAGGATCAGAGATCATTATGAAACAATACTCAGTTATCCATTTAACCAAAGTGACAAAAATTTTAAAGGCAAATACAGAAGGTTATATAATGGTGAAAAAAACTTGCTTTTTTTTTTTTTAATATTGAGGAGACTCGGTTTTTAAGTAAGCAAAGAGCTGATTAAGACAACATGAAGCGCAGAAAAATTATTTTGGCAAGACACAAAATCTGTGCTTTCTAGGTAAATTAGTTAAAAGATAAAGAAAAACACTTCACAATCTCTTATTACCAAGAGCACACCAATAGTCCCAGAAAATTTTGTCCTTTGGTGACAGGTGAAAGAAAATTAAGTTTCTGTTTAACATAAGTACATTATTATTATTATTATTAAAGATTTCATTTATTTCTTTGACAGAGAGAGAGCCCAAGCAGCAGGCAGAGGGAGAGGGAGAAGCAGGCTCCCCACTGAGCAGAGAGCCTGATGAGGGGCTTGATCCCAGGACCCTGGATCATAACCTGAACCGAAAGCAGACGCTTAACCCGCTGAGTCACCCAGGCGCCCCTAACATAAGTACATTATTGATAGTAAAGTTTATTTTTAGAACCCTTATAATAACAGTTCAATTTTATCCAGCTTGAACACCCGAGGTAAAATTTTCTCTTTTTTCTCTTTCTCCCTGATTTTCTATACCATTTTGTCCTTTCTTCTCCTCTTTCCCATTCTGAAATAGCTAGTTTTACTCGGGACAAATTTACTTTTTTTCCCTCTTAACCAAATGATCATGATGCTGTGAAAATTAGTAATGGAAATCTCACCAAAACGGAGTTAGGACTTTTCGGCAGGAGGAGCTCTCATGCCCTCCCACTCATAGTTAATTGCAGACTCAACAGGAAGAGATGAACTTGACCTTGCACAGACTTGACCTTGAATGTGAATACTACTCCATTATTCCAATTGGAGGAAGAGACCCTTTCCTTATCCCCCAGGGCAGCAGCTCAGCCAATGAGAAGCCACCATACTTCAAATTTTCAGTTTACTCCAAGGGATTTTTAGTTTACAACAGCCTTTCTGACTTACCCCCTTTCTCTTAAAAAACGTACACCTCTCCTTTGTTGCCTGGACTTGCCTATGGTTTTACTGTAGTTTGTTTGTCCCAGATGGCAATTCTCTTTTATTCTTGAATAAACCCATTTTTTTCTGCTGATAAAATAACAGGTAGTTTTTATTTTTAAGGTTAATAATACCTCATACTTTTTCTTACCCCAAAAGATATCTTACTTTCTTTGCATACAAAGTTGTTTCCTTTACTTCTAGTATTTTAATTACATATTAATTCAAATTCTTAACCTTTAGAAACTTTAATTTCTAGTGAAAACTAAGAAGTTAGCAATTCGGAATTCTCACACTAGCCTTCTTTACGTTAGTGAATTTATGAGTATATCATAATTTCTAGAAGCATACCCTTTTTTTATAGTACAGCCTTTCAGTGTGGCACAAGATATGTTTACGACAGACCCAAAATTTAACTTTAGTTCCTCTGTAATAAGAAGTCAAAAGTAGAACCTATGTTCAGTAATTAATGTTCAGTATTTTATCTTATGTGAAAATGATCTAGATATTTGCTAAAATTCCATGATTTAATTTTAATTAGCAAAAACTCATAAGGTTTCAAGTTACCAAAAAGATTTGGGAAACTATTTTTAAGGAGATATACCATAAATCATAGTTATTGCTGAAAAGTTTCCCTAAAAATTCTTATCCCACTTACATCTATCGAAATCTTACATCTATCGAAATCACTTGCTCCCAACGATTATGTGTAGACTATTCACAAAAACTTCCTGAGACATTAGACAAAATCAGCCATCATCCCAAGCTATTTATTTTTGTTGACAAATTTTGTAACAAAGATAACAAATTTATTTGACCGATAAATCCAGGTAGAATAAAAGTTGCATGTCGGCATTATATTTAATGCTCTAACTCTGAAGACATACCTATTTCAATTACACCAGAAAAATTAAAATCACTTTTTATTTAGCAAGGATGATCTCAGATCACATGACCTTGAAAAACATTTGAGCTAGTTTCTATATTTCTGATAGTTTAGAAATATTTAATTCATATAAAAGCTTATTTCAAGCCAATGAAATAGAGCTTTTTTTACAAATTAGTTTTGGCAATACCATCTGGAACTAGAAAAATATCATACATTTACAACACATGAACACACAGGTGGATACAGAGAAATTACTGCTATTCTAAAATTTTAGCCATGTGTCAGATACAATAATGCAAACCTTGCTAGTTTATAAAAGACAGTTGGATCCAAATTTTGATTTGGCAGTTGGAATAAGGTAAGTTCACCTGCTCAGATGGCCAAGGCTTTTGTATTTGTATTATTTGTATTTGTATCTGTGGAGAAAACATTTAAGCTTTTTCATTAGCCAAATTTCCAAATAGTTCCTTTGCGTGGCTCTTAAGTCGTAGAAAATATGTGGTACAAAATTTACATCACAAAGGCACGTAGAAACTCAAGTTTTCTCCAAGGAGATTTAGGGTATATTTGCCTATTATCAAAGGTCTAGTGTAATTACTATTTAAACTTTTCTTTCTTTTTCTTAAGTGCAAGACAGTTCTCTTTTCTTTCTTTTTTTTTAAAGATTTTATTTATTTATTTGACAGAGAGAGACAGCCAGTGAGAGAGGGAACACAAGCAGGGGGAGTGGGAGAGGAAGAAGCAGGCTCATAGTGGAGGAGCCTGATGTGGGGCTCGATCCCATAACGCCGGGATCACGCCCTGAGCTGAAGGCAGACGCTTAACCGCTGTGCCACCCAGGCGCCCCAAGACAGTTCTCTTTTCAACGTTCTGATCTTTTACAATATTTGCAAACATTCTGGGATGAGTAGGAATGGTTTAAGGATTGAGGAAAAGAATAGTTGAATTTTGAATTGTTCCTAGAGCCAAAGTTCTAGTTTGGTAGAGATTTGCAAGACAAAGACAGTTAGTTGTTTTCAATCCCCCAAAGAACTAGATTGTAGCCTGAATATCAAGGGGCTGGCCCGCCCATTTTACTAAATTTGCTTCTATATATCATGGAGATGTCCAACTAAGACGAAAATCAAAAGATTTCTACATTCTAGAGCTTCAGGGTTTAATGCTGTATGCCTTTTAAAAAGTCTATCTGAAGCATTTAACAAAGGCCTTCTTCTTGAGTGAGTAATTCAACTTTGGACCAGTTTACCTTAAAGGGGAAAACATTGACTATTGCTTCTGTCAGTCCCTGAACGTTGACCTCTAGGTAATCCCTTTCTCTCTCTCTCTTTCTCTCTTTCTTTCTTTCTTTCTTTCTCTTTCTCTTTCTTTCTTTTTCTTTCTTTCTTTCTTTCTTTCTTTCTTTCTTTCTTTCTTTCTTTCTCTTTCTTTCTTTCTTTCTTTCTTTCTTTCTTTTTCTTTCTTTCTTTCTTTCTTTCTTTCTTTCTTTCTTTCTTTCTTTCTTCTTTCCTTTTTTCTTTTCTTTTCTTTTCTTTTCTTTTCTTTTCTTTTCTTTCTTTTCTTTTCTTTTCTTTTTTCTTTCAGAGAGAGACAGCAGGGGAGGAGGGACAGAGGGAGAGGGAGAGATAGAATCTCAAGCAGGCTCCATGCCCAGTGTAGACCCTGACGTGGGGCTCGATCTCATAATCCTGAGATTATGACCTGAGCTGAAATCCAGAGTGAAATGCTTAACCGACTGAGCCACCCAGGGCCCCCTCTATCTTATAATTTCCTAAATGGAGTCTTTTGAACTGCAACATTTTAAAATTCAATATTCAATTTATTAATTTTTTCTTTTATGTATCATGCTTTTGGTGTTTTACCTAAGAAATTGTTGCCTAACCCAAAGTCATGAAAATTTTCTCATATTTTCTTGTAAGAATTTTAGTTTATGTATATAGTGAGTCTTATGTTTAGGGCTAAGATCCATTTTGAGTTAATTTTTGTGAAATGTATGAGTTAATGGTCTAAATTCACTGTCTTGCATGTGGATATTCAATTTTTGAGAAGATTATCCTTTCCCCCGTTGAATTGTCTTTGTACAAATGATTATAAATTCATAAATTCAATGGTTTATTTTTGGACTCTCAACTTAATTCAGCTGACCTGTGTCTGTCTCTTTAAATGCGAGCCACACTGTCTTGATTACTATAGCTTTCTAGAAAATTTTGAAATGAAATAAGCTTTGTTCTTCTTCAAGATTTTCTTTGCTACTCTGTATCCTTTGTATTTTTGTATAAACTTTAGGATCAGCTTGTCAGTGTCTATAAGTAAAGCTTACTGGAATTTTGATCAAGATTATGTTGAATCGGGGCGCCTGGGTGGCACAGCGGTTAAGCGTCTGCCTTCGGCTCAGGGCGTGATCCCGGTGTTATGGGATCGAGTCCCACATCAGACTCCTCCGCTATGAGCCTGCTTCTTCCTCTCCCACTCCCCCTGCTTGTGTTCCCTCTCTCGCTGGCTGTCTCTATCTCCGTCGAATAAATAAATAAAATCTTTAAAAAAAAAAGATTATGTTGAATCTACATACCAATTTGGAGAGAACTGTGTCTTCCCCACTGACATTGCTGAAATTATTAATTAGTTCTTATAGTTCTGTTGTGGATTCTTTGGAATTTTCTACACATTAGATCATGTTTCCTGTGAATAGACAGTTTTTACTTCTTCCTTTCTCATGTAGATACTGTTTATTTGTTTGTTTATTTGTTTTTCTCACATGATGCTTTAGTCTATTCAGATGGCTAGAATAAAAATACCATAAACGGTCACTTAAACAACAAATTATTTCTGGCAGTTCTGGAGGCTGGGAAGTCCAAGATCAATAATGTCAGCAGATTAGGTGTCTAATGAGACTGATTTCCTTGTTCACATACAGCCATCTTCTCTCTGTGTCTTCACATGGTGGAAGGGTGGGGTGGCTTTTTCGGGTCTCTTTTATAAGCACAGTAATCCCCAAAAAACCCAAACTTCAAAAAACCCCACCTCCAAGTACTAGTACATCGAGGATTAGGTTTCAACATATGAATTTTTGGGGACACAAACATTCAATTGATAGCACCTGATTACCCTGGTTAGAATCTCCAGTACAATGTTGAATAGAAAGTTTGGGAGCAGATATCCTTGCTTTCTTCTTAGGAGGAAAGCATTCAGTCTTCTATTATCAAGTATGGTGTTAACTATAAGTTTTCCTGAATTGCATTTAGGGTTAAGAAAGTTCCCTTTTGGGATGTCTAGGTGGCTCAGTCTGTTTAAGTGTCTGTCTTTGGCTCAGGTCATGATCCCAGGGTCCTGGGATCCTGGGATCAAACCCTCAGTGGGACTCCCTGCTCAGCAGGGAGTCTGCTTCTCCCTCTCCCTCTGCAGCTCCCCCTGCTTGTGCTATCTCACCCTTTTGCTCTCTCTCTATAATAAATGAATAAATAAAATCTTTGAGAAGTGGGAAAAAAAATCCAAAAGTTCCCTTTTATTCCTAGCTTTTTGAGAGGTTTTAAAAATTTGCTTGTATTTTGTTTTTATCATGAATGTATTTTGTTAAGTGCCTTTCCTACATATATTAATAGGATCATATGTGTTTTCTTCTTTATTCTATTAATAAGATATCACATTAATAGCTATTTGGATGTTAAACCAACCTTGCATTCCCAGTTTAAATCCCACTTGGTCATGGTGCATTATACTTTTTGCATGTTCCTGAATTTGGTTTGTTAATATATTGTTGAGGACTTATGTGTGTAAATTCATGAGGGATATTGGTTTGTACTTTTTTTTTTTTTTAATCTTTTTCTGACTTTGGCATCAGGCTACCCTGATAGAAAGTATTTCTTTCTCCTTTGTCTTCTGGAAGAGTTTGGGAAGCATTGTTTTTTGTTTTGTTTTGTTTCTGGATTTTTTTTTTCTTTCTTTAAATGTTTAGTAGAATTTATCAGTGAAGTCATCTGGGCTTGAGTTTTACATTTGGGGAAAGATTTCAAGTAACTAATTCAATTTATTTGTTGTAGGTATATTCAGATTTAAAAATTTTCTTGAGTCAATTTTATTTTTTATTTTTACTTTTAAAAGATTTTATTTATTTATTTGTCAGAAATAGAGGGGTGGCAAAAACAGGGGGAGCAGCAGGCAGAGGGAGAAGCAGGCTCCCTTCTGAGCAAGGAGCCCAATGTGGGACTCGATCCCAGGATGCTGGGATCGTGACCTGAGCTGAAGGCAGATACTTAACTGACTGAGCCAACCAGACATCCCTTGAGTCAATTTTAGTAACAGTATTTTTGTCTTTTTTAGGAATTTGTTCATTTCATCTTAGTTGTCCAATTTGTAGGGATAGAGCTGTTCACAGTACTCTCTTATGGTAATTTTAAGTTTTAAGAAATCATTAGTGATATCTTCTCTTTCATTTCTGATTTTGTTAATTTGTATTTTTTCTTTTTCTTGGTCAGCTTTTCTTCTTGTCTAATACAAAGATAATATTCATTTGATAGAATAAGCTGTATTACTTCCTTTCCTACTTCCTGAATTGTGAATTTGTGAAGGATTGGTATTATTCTTTAAATGTTTCGTAGAACATGGGGCACCTCGCTGGCTCACAAAGTACATGGCTCTTAATCTCAGGGTTGTGAGTTCAAGCCCCACATTGGGCATGGAACCTACTTAAAAAACAAACAAACAAACAAAGAAACAAACAAGAACTTAACAGTGAAGCCCTAAATTTAGGTCTCGGCTTTTCTTTGTGTGAAGATTTTTAATAACTAATTCAACTTCTTTACTTGTTAGGTCTATTTTGTTTTTATATTTTCTTTCTAATATATACATTTACAACTATACATTTCCCTCTGAACAATGATTTAGCAACATCTCATTAATTGTGATATGTTGTGTTTTCATTTTTTGTTTTTTTAAATTTTTAAAAATGATTTTATTTATTTATTTGACAGAGAGAGAGACAGGCAGTGAGAGAGGGAACACAGGCAGGGGAAGTAGGAGAGGAAGAAGCAGGCTCCCAGCGGAGGAGCCTGATGAGGGGCTCGATCCCAGAACGCCGGGATCACGCCCTGAGCCGAAGGCAGATGCTTAACGACTGAGCCACCCAGGCACCCCTCATTTTTTGTTTTAAAGATTTTATTTATTGGGGCTCCTGGGTGGCTCAGTAGGTTAAGCATCTGCCTTCAGCTCGGGTCATGATCTCAGGGTCCTGGGATCGAGCCTCATGTCAGGCCCCCTCTCCCTCTGCTCCTCCCCCACCCCTTGTGCTCTCTCTCTCACTCTCTCTCAAATTGAAACCAAGAGTCAGATGCTTAACCTACTGTGCCACCCAGGCGCCCTGACCCCTTTATCTTAAAATACTACTCTTCATCTCTAGAAATATTTTTTGTCTTAAAGTCTATTCTGTCTGACATTAATATACACACTGCAGCCTTCTTATGATTATTAATTTCATAGCATATCTTTTTTCCATCTTTTTGCTTTAAACCTATTTGTGTCTTTGAATCTAAAATGTATCTTTTGTAGCTAGCACACAGTTGTCTCTTTCTTTCCCTCTCTTTCTCTCTCTTAATACCACTAGCATATTGTTTAACCTTTCTAAAATATAGAAATTATTAATTTCATAGGGTCATTGTAAGAATTAAATTGGACAGTGGGATAGGCTGTTAAAACACTGATTACTGGGCTCTACCTTCAGTGTTTCAGATTGAGTAGTTCTGATATGGGCCTGAGAATTTGCATTTTTATGTACCCTGCTGATGATTATGCTGCTGGGTTAGTAGCCACAGTTTGAGAATCAATTTAAAATGCTTGACAGTTCTGGGTACCTTGTTGCTTCTATTCACTTCCTTCGTCAAAGTCATTCATTCTTTAAATAACCTACTCTGTTAAGATACTTTTGGTGTTGGCTCCAACATATTGGTATTTATGTTTTTGAGGTCTGTTAATTTTGATTGCAGAAGAGGAAATTTATAAAAGATAAATTTTTATCTTTCCTGGTATAAGAAATTCATGTAACTTGAGCCCTGTAATTCCTCATATCAGATTACATCACTAAAATTAATAATATTGCAGAAGATAGAACTAAATCCATTAATCATAAGATAGGAAGACATTTTCATTGTGGGAAAAATAATGGTGAATTCTACAAAGAGGTGTTAAAGTGTTTCAAGGGTACTGTTATGGCAGATTTGATATTTTGACCTCTTATAACTTCAAGAAATAACTTGAAATTAATACTATTTAACATTTGATATAACTAATCCACTTCCAAATATCCCTGAAGAATGCTACATTTGTATAAACCTGCACCTTTTATCACCCAGAACCAGGGAACTTCCAGACCTTTGCATGCAAGCTGTTTTAAAAGAAAAAAGGCAAATCTCCCTTTAATCCAATGCTTTTGAAAGGTTATAAGTGTTTCATTACTTAAAAAAAACACACACATACATACACATGCTTAGAAAAAATAAATGAGTATCTTGGATTAAATACATTATTTTCTTGCTACAAGTTGGTACAGAGCCTTGTCATTTTTCTGTTTCCATTCTAAATATTAATCTATAGCAAGCTGATTCTGCAAGAGGACATTTTTGCTGCTTGTTTTCTCAAATGTAAAAATAAATCTAAAGGATAATATCAGCATCTATAATGCATGATTGTGGTACTTGTCATTTTGAAGTAGGATTCACCCAAAATAGAGGTCACAATAATTTAGTTTTAATATATGCACTTAATATACTTGCTTACCAGATTCTTATTGCCTTTATCAGCATTACTAATGTTATTTTCAAGAGATTCAGAGGTTAAGCACACAGATTTAAGATCAAAGATTATTGGCTAAAACCTTCCTCTCTACCATTTTCTAATTGTGTGGCTTCAGGCAATTAACCTCTCTGTGCTTCATTTTTCTCTTATCTAAAATAAGGATGAAATAGAGCCCACGTTGTAGGGTTGTTGTGAGGATCGAATTAACTGATGTGTATACACCACTTGAGACTGTATCTAGCACTTTGTAAGGCTGTAAATTCTGGCTGTTATCACTGCTGCTTAAAACAGCAATACTAATAGTAGCACCTTGTATTTGTGGAATGCTTCAGACATTATGGGAAACTTTCCTACTTAATACTGGTCAAAACCCTCATGTAATTGATACTGAAGCCATTTGCAGCTGTGTGTGTGGAATGCATTTGTGTTAAGTTGCTGTATTTTGCCATAATTATTTGTACAGTACAGTGCTGAAAGACACACACCAGACCATCCCTCCCTTTCCCTGCGGTTACAGAGCAATTCCAGTCACTTCTTTCCTCCTCCCTTTTTCTTTGATCCCCTCTCTTCCCTTCTAGTCCCATTTTTCAAAGTGTTATTAAACATTTTTTTAAGAGCAAGTTTGGTTAAACATAAATATTATATTAAAAATTCACCGGTTCTTTCCATTTTATCTTCTCATTCATTCTTGTATTCCAGAAATTGTGGAGGGAATATTATATGCTAAGGAGTATCATTATATAGGAAGGAAGAGCTTTCTCTTTAAGAAATACTGTTGCATACTTTAGAGACCATTGCATAGTCTTAAGAGTGAGGTATGTCTTAGGAAGTGGTGTTCCCAGGGCGCCTGGGTGGCTCAGTCGGTTGAGCATCTGCCTTCAGCTCAGGTCCTGATCTCAAGGGTTCTGGAATTGAGCCCCGCCTCACACTGGGCTCCTTGCTCAGTGGGGAGCCTGCTTCTCCCTCTCTTTCTGCCCCTCTCTCCCCCACTTCATGCTCTCTCTGTCGCTTTCTTTCTCAAATAAATAAGTAAAATCTTAAAAAAAAAAAAAAAAGGAAGTGGTGTTCCCAAATTTACAAAAGTCTCATGAACAAAGTATGGGTCATTATTTAACTACCTTAGAAATAAAGAAGCAAAAAAGTTTCCAAATAAATAAGTAAATGTCTCATTTCAATACTTTTTCATATCATAGTTATTAACTTTGGAAGTATACAATTTTCTTCATGGATTTACACATTGTTTACAGGAATTTGACCCACATTTTGAACAATAGATGGTTAGATACCAAGTTAAATGTGAATTGTAAGGTTCAAATATAAAACAGGAATAAAACCATTTCATTTCCCTAGGCTGAACCTACAACTAGTCTCTATTATTTTACTGACCATTAGGTTATTATGTAAGAATTTTAATTTACAGTGTTACTTGATGTCCACTAGAGGGGACCAAACCATGAACAGAAGAGTATAGGCTCTATTTTCCCAAGTGATGAAAAGCCCTGCCCACCTGAAATTCACAAATTATTCTTCAATATTTTCTACTGTTAAAAGGCCAACTCAACCTTATCTGGATACACAAGAAAATCTATGGAAACACTGAAGAATTAATACTAGACAACATTTTAGAGAAGAGCAAAAGGTTTGCCTAGAGTCTTTAGTAACTTGAGAGTTCAGTCAATTCATAGAAAAGCACTAAGCTATTTTTGAAATTGTTCAACTTTTAGTATATACCAAGTTGTACGGTTATAAGTTTTTAAAAAAACATTTTACTGATTTGACAAGAAGATAAAGGTGAATTTTGAAATGACTCTATAGTGTATACTAAGTTAATGTATTTTGGGTCATGATGAATTTTCAGAAGTAAAGTTTTTTTTTTTTAACAATATCCGATTGTTTTATATTATCAGTGAATAACAAGTGAACAAAGCCTGAAACTTGTTTGTAATTTGTAATTTAAAATACCTTATTCTAAAAATACTGTTTTCCAAAATAAAGTCAATGTGTACCTTAGAAATCTATAAATTTCAATACCTCTGTTATTACTTGAAATCTCTTATTCATCAAAGATTTTTATGCTATGAAACAATAGATTTTGCATACAAATTTTTGGTTCCTTCTTAAAGCATTTCCCATTTTGTGAAACTTAATAGTCCAAGAAAAACAGACAGGATTTTATTTTGTGTAAATATAATTTAAGAATCTCATACTGCAATATTTTTAAAAATAAAAAGTAAGCACACTTGGGTGAGATTCACTTTGTAGAAACGTAGATTCTAAGCATTTTTTTTCATATGAGCAGTTTGAGTTTTGTTGCAAAGTTAGTATAAAAAAATCATGCTATGAAAGATGAAAACCTGACTTATTTAAAAGAACAACCATCACCACCACCACCACCACCACCACCACAGTTAAGCTGCAAAGATCAATCATATATCACATCTATTTCTCTGCAAAATACACTAAGGTATTGCAGAAACGAAACGTCCACTAGATGCCAGACTTCCTTCGCAGAGCAAAGCAGTACTTCGACCCGCAAGCTTTCCGCAGATGCTGTTGTATCTGGTAACAGGATCCAAACAGGAACAATTGTTTTTCCCTTCACATGCTCTTTCTGATGCCCTCTCCTATTAATATGCCTAATGGTCTAAAATTTGAGTAGTAGTGTTAGCTTGTAAAGTTCTGTCAAGATCCTTTATGGGAAGGCAGGGAGCTTCTATTTATTGACTAAAAATCAAGTCATCTTGGAGCCTTTTTTTTTTTTTTGGTTTATGGTAGCTAAAGATGGTTTCATTTGGCTTTTCCACCACTTACATTTTTTACATGACATGTTCTTTTGCATATGTGTTTATTCTTTGTTTTTCTTTTTGTGTATATGTTCATTTGGTTTCCTCTTTCAAGAAAAAAACAGGTTAAAAGCCAATTTTCTCAAAATGTAATAAAGAGATATAATTCAACTTCTTAGAGAACTATATTGAATAAAACTGTGGTTGAATTTTCTTTAGGGGCACTACTGTTTTGTTTTTAGAGATTATTAAAACTGAAAAAGACGAAGATCTTTCAGTTTTCTTTGACATGTTTGTAGGCTGAATTCAACAATGAAGTGACTAGAATTCGGTAAGAGAAGACGCACAAGACATCCCACTCTACGCTACGAGACAACCCTAAGAAGACTGCTAAGTATTCAGAGTACTTATTAGCTTGAGTCACAATATTTGATGTACCTGTGAATTGTCAATTGCAGCACCTTCATGGGAATGTAATCTGAGATTAGCATTTGCTGATATAAAATAAACATACATTTATCATGTGTGTGAAGCCAGTCCTCTGTCTTCTTCTTCCAGATTATTAGCCTCCTGAGCAATTTTTCCCTAGGACAATTATAACTTTATAGCACTCTGTTTTCCCTATTCTCATAATCTTTTGAGGATCTTATCGCTGTATCCGGTCATTAGGGAATCTGCAGTGAATTTTTACCATCACGCTTAGGCTGACTTTAGTTGCTGGCGTAACTAGTGGATTTACCAGTTGGTCGGCAAATTTTCCTTTTCTAAATTAATGTGTTTGGAGGATTAATTTTCAGATGAATCACTTTCAATGTAGCTTCTATGAAAGAGTTTTTCTTTCTCTCTCTTGACAACTGACATAAGGTTGACTAAGTTTACTGGCCAATTTGTTGAAGACATTCTATTGTGGAGAAAAAAAAAATCTCAACCAAACAAATCTCCAAACCAAACAACAAAAAAACAACAAATTAATGAAACTACTAGGAAATCTGTATA
This sequence comes from Ursus arctos, assembly GCF_023065955.2. Classification (NCBI taxonomy): domain Eukaryota; kingdom Metazoa; phylum Chordata; class Mammalia; order Carnivora; family Ursidae; genus Ursus; species Ursus arctos. The sequence goes on along the minus strand of NW_026623111.1, from coordinate 74,201,192 downwards.
ACAGGAGGTTATCAAAATAAATTCCTGTTGTTTCAATGTTTTCCTAGTAGTTTTTTCCCAGGTGGATGATATCTATTATTAAAGTGAATGGAAATTCACTGGGAAATGTACATAATTTTTGGTAGCTTTCCAAAGGAAACTAGAAGAAACAGATTAGCCAAAATGTGACTTTCCAAAAAGGCCTCCAGCAAACAAAGCAAGACACTGTTTAACACCTCCTAAAAGCTGCTCTAAGAAGAGATTGTTGTTAGTTCGTTTCCTTTTGCCTTTGGAGTATGTACCGAAAGCCCAAAGGGGTTTTTATAGGTTAAGGAAACCCAGAGACTTAAGACCTCATAAAGAATTTTTTTTTCTTCATTTGAATGATGTTGCATGTAAGGATACTGTAATTTGTACTAATTCATTTCCATTGAATTCTAAGAATAAACAGACTCTGCCCTAATGACAAACTTTACCTTCAGCCCTCCCATTTTCAAGGAAATTGTGACTTCATCAGAAATCACCTAGAAAAATGTTGCCACGCAATGAACATGATTGTGCATCGATAATATGGCTTGCATCATTCTAGACACCGTAGAGAGTAATACATGAAGTCCTCAAGAATCCCTTTTCCAAGTCAGACCTAAGATAAACTAAGGCATGTTGATGAAGATGGGAGTGTGTTTAGGTCTGGATCCCGGTAAAAATTCGATCAAGGGTGTAAGGGGGCAGCCTGATGTGTGTTTGGAGTGGAGCGCTCTCCCTAAACAATAAGATATTAAAAATTCTAACTCTAATAGTAGATATGTTCATTGCTAAAAATCCTTAATACAGAAATATTAATAAAATATCTAAGCAAAGGATCTCAAATTGGAAAATGTTTGTTGTTAATACTTTTTCTGTAGCGATAAGTGTATATTGTAGAAGGAATTTCTTCCTTAGTAATGATTTGAATAATTACGACTGTTAAAAGAATAGTATTTAATGGGGTGCCTGGGTGGCTCAGTCAGTTAAGAATCCAACTCTTGTTCTCAGCATAGGTCCTGATCCTCAGGGTCCTGAGTTCAAGCCCTGCGTTGGGCTCCAAAAAAGGAATAGTGTTTAATAAATCCCTGCTAGGTATTCACATCCCCTTTCAGAACCTTTCAGTACCAAAGGAAAAACTCAGAAACCCATAAAAGCCCTTATCTGCTTCTTGGGGATAAGCAAGACTTAAATATTGGGTGCTCCGTGGCCTTTTTGGGTTTCCCGGTCAGGGAATATCTTTCTTTGCCTTCTCTTCACTGTCCACACCCTTCGTCATTCCCCCACCCTGGTCCTCCAGTCAGTAGGTTCAACCAAGAGACTTTATATAATCTTCCTACAAAAGTGGTGAAAAAAACAGAAGTTAAAAATTTGGCTGGTCCTCAGCATTACCCTAAAAGAAAAATTCCTCTTCCTTTCAAGACTATCACTAGACGCAGGTTTTGCTTTGGTTCCCTTTGAGAGCTAGAATGTGTTTATCCCAAACGATACTTTGTCAGGGGGTGGCGTTCTCACCAAGTTCTCTAAGAAGTGGTAGGGGAACCTAGATACTGTGCTAAATGCTCGCTTTCCTTGCAGGATCTCCATTAGTTCTTTCAAGTTTGTTCTCTCCCCATCCAAGGTCTAAGGCTCAAGTTTTTTGTTTTGTTTTGTTTTGTTTTTTAAAGATTTTATTTATTTGACAGAGACACAGTGAGAGAGGGAACACAAGCAGGGGGAGTGGGAGAGGAAGAAGGAGGCTCCCAGTGGAGCAGGGAGCCCGATGCGGGGCTCGATCCCAGGGCCCTGGGATCACGCCCTGAGCTGAAGGCAAACGGTTAACAGACTGAGCCACCCGGGCGCCCCTAAGGCTCAAGTTTTTGAACTTGTCCAACTTCAGGTCTGCGAAGGAGGTGTTGATTGGCATTGAGCAGACTTGTTCAGGCTTAATTTCCACAGAAGCCTTCTCTATACTGATCCCAACAATAGGAGCCACTGTGTGTAAATCGTGGGGCCCTGATAAGCAAGTTCTTGGAAGTATATTATCTTGAAAGCATTATCTTTTCTACATATTGTTGATACTATCTTTCCATATTTCTACAGTCACAGGGTTTCAACCCTGAAAATTTTTATTTAAAAATTTTATTACAGATTATAAATGTAATACATACATGTAGTAATTTAAGCAAAAGAGATGTGTTACACAGAAACTAAGAATATTTCTGTTCACTGTACTTCTTGTTCAGTCTTGGGACGCCTGGGTGGCTCAGTTGGTTAAGCGTCTACCTTCGGCTCAGGTCATGATCCCAGTATCCTGGGATCGAGTCCCCCATCTGGCTCCTTGTTCAGTGGGGAGCCTGCTTCTCCCTCTACCTGCCGTCCCTGCTTGTGCTCTCTCTCTCTGACAAATACATAAATAAAATCTTAAAAACAAAGACAACAAATATTAATAATTTCGTGCATTTAAATATACATACATAAATTTTGTTATGTATATTTTACTATAATATTTTAGTACTACAATAAATATTTATATATAACATAAAATTAACCATTTTAGCCACTTTTAAGTGTATGTTTCAGTGATATTAAGTACATTCACACTGTTGTGCTACCATCACTACTATCCATCTCTAGAACTTTTTAGTCATCCCATACAAAAATTTCATATTCTATATTAAATTCTATTAAATAATAACTCCCTATTCTCCCCTCTTCCTAGCCCCTGGTAAACACTGATCGACTTTCTGTATGCGTTTGGCTGTTCTAGGTACCTCATATAAGTGGAAACATATAGTATTTGTCCTTCTGTATGTGGCTTATTTCACTTAGCACAATATCTTCAAGGTTTACACATATTGTAGTATGTATCATATGTAAATATATTTTAAATAAACCAAAAAGAGAATATCTGACTCAAATGCTTTTTTTTAAGGTAAGAACTTGCCCAGAAGGTGACCATTTAATTATATGACCTCTTCTGTTCCCTTCCAGAACTGTAATCCCATCATTATTATTATCTTTTACATTCTTTTACAAATTGAATTGCAATGTCAATGTTATCGGTATACAAATGTCTCAATAAACACTGCTTTTAGAAGGCATGATTTTGAGTAGGAAATGCTATATTAGCAGCGAGAAAGGGCCCAGGTTCTAGCTCCAGATTTGCCAGTAATTAATGGACTAATCAGTCTTAGATAGAATTGTACGTATGTGCATATGTGCACACGAGTGTGTGTGACTGCATACATGCACATGCTATACAGTGTTTATTATGAGTACATTGAATATTCCTGTCATAGTCTGTCATTTCCCAAATTGTAATTATGCAGTAATTTGTCTGACTATTTCATCTCTTCTGCTAGACTATGAGTTCCAAGAGGAGAAGGTAGATGTGTTTCTGTTTTCTTCACTGATGGGTCGCCAGGCCCGGGGCAGTGCTTACAGAATTACACAGAATGAATGCTGGTCACTAGGCCAGGTGCTCTATACATTTATCTCACTTGGTCTGCAAAGTAATTCTGCAGTAGATATTATCGTGTCCATTTTCTTTGATAGATGAGGGAACTAAGGATCCAGGAGGGTATGAAATTTTTGTGAGATTATTCAGACAACAAGTAGCATAGTCTGATTCAAACCTAGGCGTGGCTGACTCCAAAGCTCATACTTCTTCATCATGCTGGTTGGGCTTTGAATTAAAAACCATGTTGTGAGGGGCGCCTGGGTGGTTCAGTCAGTTGGGCACCCAACTGTTGATTTCAGCTAGGGTTGGGATCTCAGGGTTGTGAGATCGAGCCCTGTGTCTGCGCAGGTGCTCAGTGGGGCCTCTGCTCAAGATTCTCGCTCCCTCCTGCCCCTCCCTTCTTTCTCTGGAATCAATCAATCAATCAATCTTTAAGTTGTTTTTTAAAAAATTATTTATTTATTTGAGGGAGAGAGAGAGGGCATGAGATGGGGGGATGAGCAGAGGGAGAAGGAGAAGCCGACTCCCCGCCGAGTAGGGAGCTTGATGAAGGACTCAATCCCAGGACCCTGAGATCATGACCTGAGCTGAAGGCAAATGCTTAACCAACTGAGCCATCCAGATGCCCCTAAATAAAGCTTAAAAAACAACAACAAAAAACCATGTTGTGAATCTTTTTTTTTTTTAAAGATTTTATTTATTTATATGACAGTGATAGAGACAGCCAGCGAGAGAGGGAACACAAGCAGGGGGAGTGGGAGAGGAAGAAGCAGGCTCATAGCAGAAGAGCCTGATGTGGGGCTCGATCCCAGAACGCCGGGATCACTCCCTGAGCCGAAGGCAGACGCTTAACGACTGAGCCACCCAGGCGCCCCTCATGTTGTGAATCTTAGCCAAAATTTTAAGTAGTTCAGAATTACACAGAATGAACGCTGGTCACTAGGCCAGGTGCTGTACATATTTGCATTTTTTAATTCTAGACTTTGGAATATATTTTGGACCATATTTTGACTATACATGCATGTGTTGTTCATGTAATTTTCAATTTTTCAACAAATTAATAAAGTTACAACTCTGAAGGGAATAATATAATTTAGTTTCTAGAAAAAAATGCAATGTTGGGCCCTAAAATATGTTTTTGTTGTGTTGCTAACCAATTTATTTTAAATTTTGAATATTTTCCAATCCAGAAAAAAAGCCAAGGGAACAGAGATGGATACTCATGTTCCCCTTCTCTAGTTTCACCACTTAATGATTTTTCTTCTTTTTTTTTTTAAGATTTTATTTATTTACTTGTCAGAGAGAGATTGAGAGAGAGAGAGTACTAGCTGGGGGAAGCAGTAGGCAGAGGGAGAAACAGGCTCCCGGCTGAGCAGGCAGCCCAATGTGGGGCTCAATCCCAGGACCGTGGGATCATGACCTGAGTCAAAGACAGGCGCTTAACTGACTGAGCCACCCAGCCATCCCACTTAATGATTTTTCTCTTATCCCTTCTGTATTTATTACTTTCCTGTAACAAAGTGTGCTCCATCCCCAATCCCACCTCTGCCTCCATTTCGTGTAACACAATGGACTCAAAATTTTTTTCTCCATTTTATTTGTTGTAGTTATTTCTGATACTCATATTGTCAAATTATGGCCAGTGGGAACCTCTTCAGCTGGCACTTGTGTCTTTTGACATAACTCCATTATTCTCTGAGCACGTCCCTGCTTTCTGGCACAAAATGGTCCAGACCCATAGACCTGAAATTAGCTATTTCTACAAGGTGGCAGTAAATACTTGAATTCATTACGAATATCTCAGAGTCTTAGACTGGTAATGACTTCAGTGTATGTCTAAATCATTATTAGGTGATTACTATATTGATTTTAGAAAATTGTAAGTCTTGGGGAATAGTCAGAGTTGAAATATTCACCTTGATAGTCTACATAATCTTTCATATTTAGATGGTTATTATTAATTATTCATTATCTCAAATTTTAGAGGGTATAAAAATAAAAAAAAATTAGAAACAAAATAAATTGTAGTTATCTGAACTAAACCTTTTTTCCCCTAAGCTTCTTTCCTCTGATGAGGTGGACACTGTACATGCGATGAAAAGATGGAACCTGAGGCTATAATGAATATGGTTATATGAATGCAATGTAGAAACATTCTATAAGAGAAATAAGCAGCTATGTAGATTTAAAATCGGTCCACTGCATCTAGAAAATTACGAATGTACACAAGAATGGGACACTGTCTCTAAAACTTTGGTATATTTCATTTATAAGGCATTGCACTCAATGTGTTCAAAGACATTAGATAATCGGTTGAAAGAAAAAAGAATCCATTAGCAAATATTATTGCTCATATTAATATTAAAGTTATTGATTTCTGTTGATTTTATTACTGATTTTTTTGCAAAATAATTACATCAATGTGAAAACAAGACCCTACTAGGCCATAACATTTGTTATATCGCTGTTAAAACAGTGAGATATTGGTACAAGCGTAGGTAAATACATTTATAGAATTGAGCAGGTAGCCTACAAGATGAGAATATATGATCTTTATTTTGACTGTTTCTCTCATCACTATTTATTTATTCCATTCATCTTTAGTCTATTATTTTTAATCCCCCTTCATTTATTCATTTATCATTCCAGATAATCCCTTCTCTTTGCATGTGAACAGAATTTGGGAATATGATAGGATGTTACTCTTGTGGTTATGTTTCATTATATGGCAGAAGGGATTTTGCAGATGTAATTAAGATTCTTAGTCAACTGACTTTGAGTTAATCAAAAGAGAGATTACTTGGGATGAGTCTGACCTAATCAGGTGAACACTTACAAGAGATGGAAAGATTTTCCTCCTGGCCTTAAGGAAGCTAACTAATATGTGGGAGTAGAACATATGCCAGGCAACTGTGGGGAATGCCTCCAGGTGCTGAGAATGGCTCCACTTGACAGCAAGGAAAAAAGTGGGACCTCAGCCCTACAACTGCAAGAAGCTGAATTCTTTTAATAACCAGTGAACCTGGAAAAGGACTCTGAACCTAGATGAGATTGCAGTCCCAGCCAATGTCTTGAGTTCAGCCTTGTGAGACCGTGAGCAGAGAACTAACCACACCATGCCACACCACGAACTTCTAAACTACCTAACTGGTGAGATGATGATTGTGTTGTTTTGGGCTGCTAAATTTCTGGTAATATGTAACATAGCAACGGATAAAAATACACCATACCTGGTAAACTCACAGACCAGTGAATTTCCCCCAAATATTTGTCCTGACTTCATATTTTGGCAAATGGGTAAGTAATCCGTAGTAACAACTATTACAAAGGTTGGAAACTGGTGGCTGTGGTGGGAATTTGGCTCTGGATGTATGTTGCTTAGCTTGTACTGCTAAAAATTCTTTAAAAAAATCAATTTTCAACATTTTAAAATTGAGAAATTGTGTATTTTTCACTTCTCTTTAAAAATAAAAAGGAACAGCTTGCCTGGGTGGATCAGTTGGTTAAGCACCTGTCTTTGGCTCAGGCCATGATCCCAGGGTCGTGGAATGGAGTCCCACATCTGCATTCCTACTCAGCAGGGAGTCTGCTTCTCCCTCTGCCCCTCCCCCTGCTCGCGTGCAAACAAACAAACAAAAAACCCAAAAAGGAACATTGGGCCCCAGTTCTACCTGGAAGAAATCAGCTAGTTCAATGGGACATCTGCTTGCATTTCACTATATTCTCCTCCACTCTTTATTTTTCATTGCACCAAGTTACTTCTCTAATTTCACTCATTCGTATTATCTGCCTGACTGCTGTACTATATATAAGATAAATTACAAGACAAATACAGTATGAAAGAAGATATATGTTATGTACATAACACACATGAATTTATACACGTATAGATATATGGTACATGTGTACTTACACACTATTTATAAAAATAATCCCGTCTATTTTGCCTTATGAAAACCCCATTTCCTTTTCCTTCCTTTTTTTTTTTTTTTTAATTTTCTTTATTTATTTGAGAGAGAGAGGGAGCATGAGCCAGGGTGGGGGATAGGCAGAGGGAGAGGCAGAAGCAGACTCCACTGAGCAGGGGCCCAATGATGCAGGGCATGATCCCAGGACCCAGGGATCAGAACTTGAGCCCAAGGCAGACACTTAACTGATTGAGACACACAGGAACCGCTCCTTCCTTTCTCCTCCTTCATTTCACAAAGATCTTTCTAAAATGGGAAACAATTATTATTAGGTTGCCCTCAGTTTAGACTGTCTTGCTTCACCCACCCTTTTGAGGCCCTTTTAATGCACAGCTGAAACTATGTAAAAATGATACTCAGTGTAAATAATCCTAGCTTTAAATATCTTTTCAGACCTAATTTGTTCACAGAAGTTAAGAGAGGAAGGATGATGTAAAGATCATCATTACAAAAAAAAATTCATCTTTGCAAATTTAATTCTTGTCTGTTTCTTATTTAAGGGGTCCAAGTAAACTCACCAAGTGGGATAAGTGGTCCAGGGACAAATTAACCAGCCATATTGTTTATTCAGGGCAGTATAGCCACAATAGACTGTAACTTGCATTACTTAATTTCTGTTACCCCAGAGTGCTTTTTTTTTTTTTTTAAGATTTTTATTTATTTATTTGACAGGGAGAGACAGCCAGCGAGAGAGGGAACACAAGCAGGGGCAGTGGGAGAGGAAGAAGCAGGGTCCCAGTGGAGAAGCCTGATGTGGGGCTCGATCCCAGGACTCTGGGATCACGCCCTGAGCCGAAGGCAGATGCTTAACGACTGCGCCACCCAGGCGCCCCAGCCCCCGAGTGCTTTTGGATAAAGGGTGTAGATGAGCACAGGCATCCTGATTCAGGGTAGGAAATGCTCTGCAGTAGATTGCAAAAATGGTTACAGATTCTTCCTATCTCTTTGTATACCTTTTTTTTCTTTTACAGTATGACTTTATAGCCCTCCACAAAGAGGTGGCCTCTGTTCTTTCATTACCTGAATCTGGGTCATAGGACTTCCTTTGAACCATGGGATAATAGCCAATGTAATAGAAATAGAGATTTTTATCGTTAGGACTTGCCTCTCTCGTTGCTCTTGGGAATCCTATATTTAATGAATTTGGGTGAGCCTCGCAGAATGATCATAGCTATGACTCACTTACCTTGTTGTTTCCAGCCAATATCCACACCAGCTGACCCCAGATACATGGAGGGTGACCAGATCGCCTTGGCTTACCTGGAATTTTTCCAGTTTTAGCGCTGAAAGTCCCATGTCTTCAAAAGTGCCTCAGTCCCAGGCAAACTGAGACATTCGTTATCCCAGATACATAATCGAACCCAGCCAAGACCAGCAGAAGAACCATTATCTGAGCTCTATCCAAAGTTCTCACCTACAAAATCATGAGCTAATACACGAGTGGTTTTGTTTAAAGGATTGAGTTGTGGCATGGTCAGTTATGCAGCAGAAGCTAACTAATACAGACTTTTCAAATTTATCTAGCTCGTGTAACTCGTTTTTGAGATGAGAAAGTTGAGATTCAGAAAGGTAAAATGACATACCCAAGATCACGTACCTGGTAGGTATAAAGTTTGCCAATAAAAACAAATTGAAGCCAGTATTAAAGAAAGGCCAGAGGAGATTACACAAGGGATAATATTTGAATAGTAGTTTATTAAAAAAAATTAAAGTTGATGAATATCCAATTGTGTATCTAAGTCTGGAGAGGCGGTAAAACACAGCAGTTAAAAGTTCTGAAGTCAGGCAGATGTGAGCTGAAATTCTATATTATTATGGACCTTAGGGAATTTATTAGCCTATCTAGTCACTAGTTTCTTCACTTGTGAAATGGGCATATTTGTACCCACCTCATAGGTTTAATAATGTGAGAATTAATATGCAATACTATCTTCAGTCACCAAAAAAAAAAAAAAGTGCTGTGTACAGTGCCTGATACATAGTAAGGACACCATACGAGGTAGCTATTGTCATTACAAATATGCAGATCGGAGAGTCATTAAAAATACTTGTTTGTGGTGTTTCAATATCTGCTTTTGGGCAATCCTAGTAGCGACCTTGGATTGAGTCTTTTCCATTGCTAGTCCTAGATAGAATATAGAGTAAGAAGCAGAGAGCCTAATTCTAGTTATTTTATGCCTCGTCGTTCCTTATTTCTGTAATTGCAGTAAACATTTACAGATGTGTATCAGATAGCTGTCTGAGGTTAAGTAACTCCAGTTTTAATAACCTCTGTTCTGTTGATAGCCTTTTGAAAAGAAACATTCTGTACACACAGACCTTAGTTAAAAACTTTCTCAATCATTTTTATTTGTAAGCAATAGTCATTTTATTACATGAGATAGTTTTGGATAATTATAAAGGAACATAACCGAGGGCACTAAATAGAACAATATTCGACATTAGCAAAACTAACTTTAAAACTGAAGGGTGAAAGGTAACTCAGAAGCCAGAGGACAGTAAAATATTCTGATTGAACCTATCGTCACAATGAATGGCAGGCTGGTACAGTTAAGAAGCGGAAATCCATTCAGGTAACCAAAAAAAAAAAAAAAAAAAAAAAAAAAAGAAGACACCAGCTGTAAACCCCCAGCTGCAGATAGAAGAAAGAAACATTACAGAAGAAGCATCTTAAACTTCTCCGTACTGTAGTTTTTGTGAATGACCATTGTAGTGTCTCTGGTATGGGAGCACATTAAGAAGAAAAGACAAGATCCACACCGTGACCACACCACAAGCCTCAGGAAAGGCATTGTCAGTTTATTGTTGAAGGCACATTGTTTCACATTTCAGCGAGCAGAATATCCCTTGGTATTTCAGGGGCAGAGTTGCATCTCCAGAGCTTCCTCTCCTTACAGTTGTCTTCTCATAAATTCTGGGGTAAAGCAACCCAACTCTCAATAAAGTGATATCTCTCTGGCATCTGATTTAAATAATCAATACATAGAATCTACATAGAGGTTTTTTGTTTTTTTAAATAGAAATTACCACCTCTGAATTTGACAGCAGCGTGTTTTCATACTGTGGAATAAGATTGCATTTTAGAAATTTCGAAATGTGATTTCATCTCAATACATAAAATCTTACTAGAAGATGATGTGATTAGTTTTAATTAGTACAAATGAAGTCCTTTGTAATGTAATTGACATTCTTTAACAAAATTGTGACCAAGTTTAACAAATAAATAAAGAAAATGAAAACAAAGAAGTTCACTACATTTTTATTTTGAAGGCAGCGATAAAGGAGCGTTACTTAAACCACGCATATGCAGAATGAATTCTTTGGTGTTTTAAAGGTGCCTAAGTGTGTACTCGTACAGAGGAAAGCTCTCTATTTATCTATAGGACAGGTCCAAGACACAATAGCAGCATTACTAGCTTCTCCAAGTAGCCCCACCAGGGAGCCTTCATCTTTCCCTGGTGAGACTAGAATGAGTTGGTAGTTCGAATTCCATTGCCCATTCAGTCTCCTGAAACTTCAAACGAGGGAGCCAATTATGATGGTGGGTGCTGGGTTGTAGACTTGTGTCCACCATTAATCAGACTGGGTCTGCCTCCAGCTCATATTATAAACTCCAGCGAGTGGCGCTCAGGTGGCATGGCTTTCAGTCAGGCCTGCGAGGGCTGAGTTTGAACTGATGAACCGACATTCTGCAAGTGAAAGCTTGTTACTAGTCCCCTGAGATGATCAAAAGCCACCAATTACTTCCTTGGTGGACTACCGCATGCAGTAGCTGGCACTCAATTTTATATCGCCTTTTAAAGAGCAAGGCCTGGTATTAGCAACAAAGAGAAGAAGTGTAAGGAATTCAGCGTAGACGGCTACATAATAGCTTGTTTTCTTCTGTGAGAGAGAACGTTATTTGATTAGATGAGTAAGTGAAAACTATCCGCAGTTTTAATTTTCAATGATCTTACTTAAAAACACATTTATTTGACTTAACTAGGTAAAATATGTGTCTAGGAAGGATTCCGCACACTTGAAAATATTTATCCGAGACAAGAAAAATTGTAAATTTAGACTTAAGAGGAATTACATTTTGTTAAGGGACAACATATATGGTAAACATTGTTAGATTTTTATAATGCTTATTTGTTGTTGCTGAACAAGCAATCTTTTGTGAATCACCCGGATTTTACCCAGAGATGGTATGCATACCATCGAGGACAGAATTAATATTGAGTCAATGGCTTCCCTTTTAAAGGGAATGAGATTAAGAAGAGAATCTCATTCTAAACTCCTCCAACAGTTCATAATAAAACTTTTAAACTTGAAGTTGATTTTTAAATGGGGGGACAAAAAGGAAAAGAGACCGAATTCGTAGTCCAAATTAAACTAATGAATAAGTATTTATAATTTTTTAACATATTATTCTGACAAAGCCTGATCAGTGATCAAAAGGTTGCAGTGGTTTGTTTTACTTTTGCCCCCAGAGTATGTTGTGTTTTTTATATACTGATGACTCTTTTAATCTTGTAAGAACCACATCCAGCAATGAATCACATTCTTCGAGTGAATAATTCAGTCCTTGACGCCAACCTCTGAGGGGGAATATTGTGGTCATGCTGTCTGAACAGTGTGGTAGCTATGGCTACCTATATAATTCTTCGCAATGAAAAAAAGTGACAATGACATTAAATTTAATCAGGTTCCCCTTTTCTGTGGTTCCCACTGGGATGAGCCACTAGTGTCTTGCCTTAAATATTCAAAGGCCTTCCTGAGTAGTTTGCATGTGTTCATATACTGGGACAATGTCCTGCTAATACAGAACAATAGATCTGTCATGTATTTCTCCTGCAAGTAGATGTGAGTCTGAAGTTACTAAGTATAGGGTTTAAGGGCTGTCTTCCCCTCAGTGACCATCTTTACTTAAGTCTTAACAAACAGCAGTAAGGAAATGTACATAGACACTAAAGTGTAATGAAGTTGATTATCTGAGTTGGAAACTCAAATGGGTGAAAGAACAGTGTTTGCTAAATAATAAAGCTGCCTCGCATTATTTTCAGTCACACTTCATCTGATATGAAAGACACAGTACAGAATATCCCATGGCTAAAAACATTTGAAACACATAGCTTAAGAAATATTTAGGAACAGAAGCCTGTATTTATGCCCTTGTGCTTCTGCAGAATACTTAAGAGGCTAGCACTTTCTTTTAAATCACAGTTGAGAAATTATAAGATGTAATTTACATCTATCGTGCATCCCCGAGAGGATGATAAGCTGACTTTTAATGTTCAAGAAATGAAGAAAGCAAAAGGATGTTCTCTATAATAATCTGTGACTGTTTGCAATAGATCTGTGCCATTGGTTTAAAATCTCTCTGATTGCTCATAACTTTGACATTGGAGAAAATGAAGAAAGAGAAATGCAAATTTATTTCTTTTTTCTGTCTTTTCCAGGTAGGCAAAACCAAGCAAACAAATAAACAAAAACTAGCCAACAAAACACTATTTCTAGGAAAGAACTGCATTTGAAGGTAATTAATTGTACATGACATTTTCTATCATCTAAACAGAGTAATGCTATCTTGGGCTGTATTTAATTCCTTAGTATTTGATATTAAAAAGTGACCCTGACACTCTTTGGGTAACTTTAATTAATATATTTGTGTGGCATATTATAACTCTAAGAGCAATATTTAAATGGTATACTAAAGTCATAATATAATAAAAGATGAACTTCACAGTTCTATCAGAACTTTGAGGATGCTTGTATAATTCTACCTGCTGACTTTCTTCTATTCTATGTAAATAGAGGTAGAAATGAAGTCTGTGGTAAATACTGAACATTTCTTTGTTTTTCTTCTACATTCATCCCTATTTTATTGCATTTTAGATTCTACTGAAATCTTTGCGTTCTTTGTCTTGTAGATATGTATGTATAACTCCTATTACCATCAATTCCATTGCATGAAAATTGTTAGTTCTCTGCACAATTGAAAAGAAGATTGATCCCTTTATAGCTTTTATGTTTTCTTTCATTAGGTAGGTGTTTGAAGATGGACAACTTAAAATTGTTTCTAATGGCAAGATCATAGTCAAAGAAGTGAGCTTATAAATCTATAAGAAATTTCTCCTCTAATGACATATCACTGACCTCAGAGTCATGGAAGTGTTCAAGGTCAACCAGTGAGACACTCACAGTGGTCAACTATTTTTAACTGACTGACACTTGTTTTTTAACCTTTGAAAATGTGATTTCATGTTTATCAAACTTTGACATAAAGCATTGTGTGCAATATAGAAATAGGGACCTTATGCTATGGCTTTATAATATAAATTTGACAGACAATATATTGGCATCCTCTTTAGGACAGATCAGTGTCAGGGGGGCAGGAGGTCAGGAATGAACAGTCTTACTGAATAGGTTTCAGTCAGAGAAGACAGGTTCCACAGGAAAACTGCCTTTCCAAATGGTCCCATTTGTAGACCTAAGACATCGCAACTCCACTCTCTCTACTCTTTCCATTGTTTGGCAACAGGGAGATAGAATGCATCAGTAACCTATGCACATATGCCAAAGACGACATGAGATCATTGTTCAGTGTACAATGAAACAGAATACAGAGGGAGTTTTTTGTGGGTGCTAGGGCTGATCCAAGAAACAAAGGGTGGTAAGAAAAGTTTGTCTTTGTGACTTTTTATGCCTTAGTACTTTATTTTTCCTCCCTCATGGTTACTCTTCTTGAATGTTTCTGACGTTTTGCTGGTAAGGCGTTAGCCGATAAATGCTTAGGGTCTGACCTATTCCAGAATATCTGAAAGTGTCTTGAAATCTATTATTTTGGCCTTCTTAAATGACAGAGTACATACCTGGATTTACCCCTTTCATATCTGTCTTTGCTACTTGAGTACAGAAACCAACATTTAAAGAAATCATGTTTCTTTATCTCATACTTACCAGTGGGCTTGTTTGCATGGAATTCTTGAACCTGAAGGAGTTTATCAATGAGCAATTGGTCTACTACTTCAGAAACTTACTATTTTTGCATTAGGTTTGGTGATTCTTTAGCCCTTCTCATATCTCAAAGAAATCACATTAAAAATTATTTTGTTTTGAAAAAACATTTTAGAATTAGTTCCCTACAGCTCCTTGTGTTTTTTGAGGGAAAAATGATGCAAAGCATAAGGATATTTTAATATACACGACCTCATTATATAGAGATTTCATGTGGACATTTAGACTATAATCATGCCTTGTATTAGAATCACTTGTTATTAAAAAAAAGAATCACTTGTTATTGTTTTTGCTAAACCCTTTGAAAGTAAGTTGCAGAAATCATGATATTTTATTCTTAAGTATCTTGGTATGTGTCTCCCAAAAGCAAGGACGCTCATACAAAAGTCACGATACTATTTTACCAAGAATTTAAAATGAATATAATCATAATTTCTGAAATACAGTCCACGTTCACATTTCCTCAATTATCTCCCCAAATACCCTTAATATATCTCTGTAGCTCTCCTCCTCCCTTCCTCTCTTTCTCCTTCCTCATCTCTCCTTCACGTTCAATCCAGAGTCCAGTCAAGGATTATACATTGCATATAGTTATTATTAGATTAAAGGAGACTAAATAGTCTAAATAGTCTCTCAAAAGGCTAAAAACATCTACAAAATTAAGTCACATTAAAAAAAAAACCACAAATAGATTTTGGGATTGGTCTCTTTTGGCCAGATAACTTTGTAATGTCGTAATGATTTTTTGTTTTGTTTTGTTAGCCGAGTCTTAAATCTTTGCTTGCAGAATTCATTTAACAAAACTAGTTTCTTCCCTCAGGAGTATTATTAGGGTGGATTTTGTAATCCTTTTGAGGTCCTTGGATTCACAAGGAGAATTTAAATTTTCAATACCCAATAAAAATTAATTTATTAGAAATATAAACTCAAGTGTTTATTAGCATACTAACTTTTGCTGAAGATATTGAATGTCTGAAATATTTAATAAAAAATCTACCTACACAGGTTAAGGATACCCAGAACATCAGTCTGAAGGAAAATCCACTTAGTATTCTTTATCCAATCTTCAATTATAGATACAGAAAACGTTTGTTAGGTGATAAGCATTTTTTCCCCACTTAAGGTACCCTTGCCAATGTGGGGGCAGTTCAGCATCCCAGTCTGTCTTTACTTGTACTCTCAGTTCCTGGTGGGAGAATCTTCATTGTTTGTGTATTTCATGAGAGATTAACTCACTTCCTACTGCGGAAACTGGAAATCGGGGCATGTGATTTAGACCTGGCCAAACAGACACTTCTTTCTCTCAGGACTTTGGAATTTTGAGTGAAAGACACAAAGGGTAGCTGAAGGTTATTTGTGGCATCCGTGGTAATGAGCTGAGCAAATCTTCTTGGTTAGGGACCATTTCTGCAATTCTTTTTCTAAGGGTAAAGACCCTTAGAAATGACCCACTTACTATTTTAAAAAGCTGATTCTTCAGCTTCTGTCAATTCTATGACTCTCCTGATTTGCTTCCAGTACATTATCTTCTGCTAAAGTTAGTCAGAGTCAGTTTCTTCAATTTACAAAAATGTTCAGTAGAAACATGTCTACTGAAGACAATGGGAAAAGTTAAAGTTTTTTTAAGTTTACATGATAATGAATCTGTAACACTTAGTTTGAAGGTTTAGGTGACTACAGATGAATGCAGTTACAGCAACAAGGAAATGTCAAATTTTGGTTCTACAAATTAGCAAGGATGAAAAAGATAAAACTACATGCTAAAGAGAGAAGGGAAAACCCGCCCATTCAGTGTTGATAGCATATAAGTTTATAATATTAATCCATAGTACAGTTTGAAATAAATTAACATTTGTTTATTTTTTTATTTATAGAGGTAGAGAGGGATGGGGAGGGGCAGAGGGAGAGGGAGAGAGAGAATCTTAAGCAGGCTCCATGCCCAGAACAGAGCCCAACCTGGGGCTAGATCTCACAACCCTGAGATCATGACCTGAACGGAAGTCAAGAGTCAGACACTGAACTAAGTTACCACTGTTGCCCCTAAATTAACTTCTAAAATGAGCACATCCTTTGATTTAGCAATCCCACTCAGGCGCTGACTTCTATAAAATAATAGTCCTTCATTCTTCTGCATGTTGCTGTCCAGTTTTTCCAACATCATTTGTTAAAGAGACTTTCTTTTTACTAGGGATGTACTGTATGGTGACTAACATAATATAATAAAAATTATCATAAAAAAATTAAAAAAAGAGACTTTCTTTTTCCCATTGGATATTCTTTCCTGCTTTGTTGAAGATTAACTGAACATAGACCATGTGGTTGCTGGACCACTTTTTTTTTTTTAATTTTTTTTTATTATATTATGTTAGTCACCATACAGTACATCCCTGGTTTCTGATGTAAAGTTCGATGATTCATTAGTTGCGTATAACGCCCAGTGCACCATGCAGTACGTACCCTCCTTACTACCCATCACCAGTCTATCCCATTCCCCCACCCCCCTCCCCTCTGAAGCCCTCAGTTTGTTTGGACCACTTTCTTAATACCAGACAAAAAATAAATTCAAAATGGGTCAAAGACCTAAATGTGAGACTTCAAACTATAAAAATCCTAGAAGACAACACAGGCAGTAACTTCTTTGACATTGGCCATCGCAACTTTTTTCTAGATATGTTTCCTGAGGCAAGGGAAACAAAAACAAAAATAAACTATTGGGACTGCATCAAAATAATAACTTCTGCACAGCAAGGGAAACAATCAACAAAACTAAAAGGCAACCTACGGAATGGAAGAAGATATTTGCAAATTTCTGATAAAGGATTAATATCCAAAATATATAAAGAACTTATAAAACTCAACTCCCCCCAAGTGAATAATCCAATTAAAAAATGGGCAGAAGACATGAATAGGCATTTTTCCAAAGAGACATACGGCCAACAGACACATAAAAAGATGCTCAACATCACTCATCATTAGGGAAATGCAAATCAAAACTGCAATGAGATATAACCTCATACCTGTCAGAATGCCTAAAATTAATAACACATGAAACAACAGGTGTTTACCCAAAGAATAAAAAAATACTAATTTCAAGGGATACATGTACCCTGATGTTTACAGCAGCATTATCCACAATAGCCAAATGATGGAAACAGCCTGTGTCTCTTTTTTTTTTTTTTTTTAAGATTTTATTTATTTGACAGAGAGAGACAGCCAGCGAGACAGGGAACACAAGCAGGTGGAGTGGGAAAGGACGAAGCAGGCTTATAGCAGAGGAGCCTGATGTGGGGCTCGATCCCAGAACACGGGGATCACGCCGGAGCCGAAGGCAGACGCTTAACCGCTGTGCCACCCAGGCGCCCCACAGCCTGTGTCTCTTGACTGATGAATGGATAAAGAAGAAGTGATACACACACACACACACACACACACACACACACACACTGTAATATTTTCAGTCATAAAAAAGAATAAAATCTTGCCATTTGTAATGACATGGATGGACCCAGAGAATATTATGCTAAGCGAAATAAGTCATTCAGAGAAAGACAAATACTATATGATTTCAGTTATATGTGAAATTTAAGAAACAAAACAAATGAGCAAAGGAGAAAAAGAGAGAAGCAAACCGTGAAGCAGACTCTTAAGTATAGAGAACAAACTGGTGGTTACCAGAGGGGAGGTGGGGGGGGGGTGGGTTAAATAGGTGATGGGCATTAAGGAGTGCACTTGCTGTGATGAGCACTGGGTGCTGTATGAAAGTGTTGAATCACTATATTGTACACCTGAAACTAATATTACACTGTATGCTAACTAACTGGAATTTAAACAAAAACTTAAAAAAATAAAAATAATAGCTATTGTTAGAAAAGATATATGCACAAAGATGCTCACTGAAGCAGTTTGGAGAGTGTAACATTGACAAAACCCCAAATTTCCATCAATAAGAAATTATTCAATAAATTGTAGCATGTATGTACAGTGTTGTGTTTTATAGTAATTAAAATACATAGGAGTATCTATATTTGTTGACAGAGAAAAATATCCTGACATTTTTTGATAAACATAATTTTAAAATTATTTCAGATTTATTTTAAACAAATTGCTAAATTTGTATGGTATCTTAAAGAACTCTGAATAGCTGAAATTCTTGAAAAAGAAGAACAAGGTTAAAGGTCATACACTTCCTAATTTGAAAACTTATGAAATTATAGTAATCAAGACAGTGTGGTATTGCCATACAGACAGACATATAGGTCAATGAAACAGATTAGACAGTCAAAGATAAACTCTCACATATATGATCAAATGATTTTCAGCAAGAATGCCCAGACCATTCAATGGGGAAAGGATAGCTTCTTCAACAAATGCTGTTAGGAAAATTGGATATCGACAAGCAAAAGAATTAAGATGGACCTTATCTAATGCCATGTACAAAAATTAACTCAAGTGGATCAAAGACCTAAACCTGAGACCTAAGTTAGTGGTAGAATTACCACATGATCCAGCAATTCCAATTTTGGGTATATATCCAAAATAATTGAAAGCAGGTTCTTGAAGAGATATTTGCACACATATGTTCATAGCAACACCATTTATTTTTATTTTTTTAAAGATTTTATTTATTCATTTGACAGAGAGAGAGAGACAGCCAGTGAGAGAGGGAACACAAGCAGGAGGAGTGGGAGAGAAAGAAGCAGGCTCCCAGCAGAAGAGCCTGACGTGGGGCTCGATCCCAGAGCTCCAGGATCACGCCCTGAGCCGAAGACAGACGCCTAACGACTGAGCCACCCAGGCGCCCCTATAGCAGCACCATTTATAATAGCCAAGAGGTAGAACAACCCAAGTGTATATTGATGAATGAATGGATAAACATATGAATGGATAAATATATATATAGTTTAGCCTTTTAAAAAGTGAATTCTCGCTATTATGGACTTAATGTTGGTATTGCCCATGAATTCATATGTTAAAATCTTAATCACCAATGTAATAGTATTAGGAGGGCCTTTGGAAGGTAATTAAGTTTAAATGAGGTCATGTGGGTGGAAGGAAGAGGAAGAGGCTAGAGCTTTCTCTTTCCACCGTATGTGGACACAGCAAGAAGTCTGCAAGCAGAAAGAAGGCTTCAACTGGAACCTGACCATGCTGGCACGCTCATTTTCCCATCCTCCAGAACTGTGAGAATTAAATGTCTGTTGTTTAAGCTACCCAGTCTATGGTATTTTGTTGCAGCCCAAACTGACTTAAGACCTGACACATACAACAACATGGATGAACTTTGAGGACCTTGTGCTAAATGGAAAAACCAGTCACAAAAAGACAAATATTGTTAAGATTTCACTTACATGATTATATAGAGTAGTCAAATCCATAGAGATGAAAAGTTGAATGGTAGTTGCCAGAGATAGAAGGGAAGTGGAAATGAGGAGCTGTTATTTAATGGGTATAGAGTTTTAGTTTTGCAAAGTGAAAAATTTGCACAACAGTGTGAATACCATCTTAGCACTACAGAACTTTATATTTCGAAATGATTAAGATATAAATTTTATGTTACATGTTTTTCACCACAATTAAAAAACTGGAACCACATGAATGTGTTCCAAAAAAATAAATAAAATTTAAATTTAAAATAAAAAATTATGAAGACAGTACAGAGAGTTCCTGTATATCCCTCACCCAGTTTCACTTATTCTTTTTTTTTTTTTTAAAGATTTTATTTATTTGGCAGTGATAGAGACAGCCAGCGAGAGAGGGAACACAAGCAGGCGGAATGGGAGAGGAAGAAGCAGGCTCCCAATGTGGGGCTCGATCCCATAACGCCGGGATCACGCCCTGAGCGGAAGGCAGATGCTTAACCGCTGTGCCACCCAGGTGCCCCTTCACTTATTCTTAACATCTTACATTAGTATGGCTCGTTTGCCACAAGCAATGCTAGCCTCTGCAGTTTATTCAGATTTCTTTCTCTAATGTTCTTTTTCTGTTCCAGGACCCTGTTCAGGATACCAACTTATACTTAGTTGTCATGTTTCCTTAGCATCTTCGGCCTGTGACATTTTTTCAGACTTTCCTTGTTTTTGAGGAATGCAGGTGCGCTGTTTTGTAGAATGTCCTTCAAGTTAGAATTGTCTGATGTTTTTCTCATGGTCAGACTGGGGTTGTGGGTGTTCGGGAGAATGATCACAGAGATGAAATGTGGTTTTCATCATGTTGTATTAAGTGAACTTGCTATCAACTTGGCTTATCACTGATGATGTTAACCTTGATCACCTGACCAAGGTAATGTTTGTCAAGTTTCTTCACTGTAAATACACTTTTTTGTTGTTTCAATTAGTTTTTTAAAAATTTAACTTCAATTAATTAACATACAATGTATGTTTCATGTATATGTATTTGTTTCAGGGGTACAGGTCTGTGATTCATCAGTCTTATATAATACCCAGTGCTCATTACATCACATGCCCTCCTTAATGTTCACCCCCCCGTTACAACATCCCCAAACCCCCCTCCCCTCCAGCAACTCTCAGTTTGTTTCCTATTATTAAGAGTCTCTTATAGTTTATCTCCCTCTCTGATTTCATCTTGTTTTATTTTTCCCTCCCTTCCCCTATGGTCCTCTGTTTTGTTTCTTAAATTCCACATATGAGTGAAATCATATAACTGTCTTTCTGAAACTGACTTATTTTGTTTAGCATAATACCTTCTAGTTCCATCCACGTCATTGCACATGGTAAGATTTCATTTTTTTGATGGCTGAATAATATTCCATTGTATATATACCACAACTTCTTTATCCATTCATCTGTTGATGGACGTCTGGGCTCTTTCCATAGTTTGGCTATTGTGGACATTGCTGCTATAAACACTGGGGTACAGGTGCCCCTTTGGATCACTACATTTGTATCTTTGGGGTAAATACCCAGTAGTGCAATTGCTGAGTTGTAGGGTAGCTCTACTTTTAACTTTTTGAGGAACTTCCATACTGTTTTCCAGAGTGGCTGAACCAGTTTGCATTCCCACCAACAGTGTAGGAGGTTTCCCCTTTCTCCACATCCCTGCCAACATATGTTGTTTCCCGACTTGTTAATTTTAGCCATTCTGACTAGTGTGAGTTTGTATCGCCCTATGGTTTTGACTTGTATTTCCCTGATGCCAAGTGATATTGAGCATTTTTTTTTCATGTGTCTGTTGGCCATTTGTATATCTCCTTTGGAGAAATGTCTGTTCTTGTCTTCTTCCCATTTCTTAATTGGACGATTTGTTCTTTGGGTGTTGAGTTTGATAAGTTCTTTATAGATTTTGGATAACAGCCCTTTATCTGATAAGACTTTTGCAAAAATCTTCTCCCATTCTGTTGGTTGCCTTTGGTTTTGACTGTTTCCTTTGCTGTGAAAAAGCTTTTAACTTGATGAAGTCCCAATAGTTCATTTTTGCCTTTCTTTCCCCTGCCTTTGGAGACATGTCTAGGAAGAAGTTGCTGTGACCAAGGTCACAGAAATTGCTGCCTATGTCCTCCTCTAGGATTTTGTTGGATTCCTGTCTCACATTTAGGTCTTTCATCCATTTTGAGTCTATTTTTGTGTATGGTGAAAGGAAATGGTCCAGTTTCATTCTTCTGCATGTGGCTGTCCAATTTCCCAACACCATTTGTTGAAGAGACTGTCTTTTCCATTCAATATTCTTTCCTGCTTTGTTGAAGAGTAATTGACCATAGAGTTGAGGGTCCATTTCTGGGTTTTCTATTCAGTCCCATTAATCTATGTGTCTGTTTTTGTGCCAGTACCATACTGTCTTGATGATCACAGCTCTGTAACAGAGCCTGAGGTCTGGAAATGTGATGCCTCCAGCTTTGGTTTTCTTTTTCAACATTCCTTTGGCTATTGGGGTCTCTTTGGTTCCATATAAATTTTTGAATTATTTGTTCCATTTCTGTGAAAAAAGTTGATGGTATTTTGATGGGGATTGCATTGAATGTATGGATTGCTCTAGATGATAGCACAGACATTTTTTAAAAAAGATTTTATTTATTTATTTGACAGAGATAGAGACAGCCAGCGAGAGAGGGAACACAAGCAGGGGGAGTGGGAGAGGAAGAAGCAGGCTCATAGCGGAGGAGCCTGATGTGGGGCTCGATCCCATAACGCCGGGATCACGCCCTGAGCCGAAGGCAGATGCTTAACCACTGTGCCACCCAGGCGCCCCGATAGCATAGACATTTTAACAATATTTGTTCTCCCAATCCATGAGCATGGAACATTTTTCCATTTCTTTGTGTCTGCCTCCATATCTTTCATGAATATTCTATAGTTTTCTGAGTACAGATCCTTTGCCTCTTTGGTTAGGTTTATTCCTAGATATCTTATGGCTTTTGGTGCAATTGTAAATGGAATAGATTCCTTAATTTCTCTTTCTTCTGTCTCATTGTTAGTGTATAGAAATGCAGCTGATTTCTGTGCATTGATTTTATATCCTGCCACTTTACTGAATATCTGTATGAGTTCTAGCAATTTTGGGGTGGAGTCTTTTGGGCTTTTCACGTAAGGTATCGTGTCATCTATGAAGAATGAGAGTTTGACTTCTTCTTTGCCAATTTGAATGCCTTTTATTTCTTTTTGTTTTCCGATTGCTGAGTCTAGGACCTCTAATACTATGTTGAACAACAAAAGTGGACATCCCTGCCATGTTCCTGACATTAGGGGAAGGCTCTCAGTTTTTCCCCATTGAGAATAATATCTGCTGTTGGATTTTCATATGTGGCTTTTATGATATTGAGGTATGTTCCCTCCAGCCCTATACTGTGAAGAGTTTCAATCAAGAAAGGATGCTGTACTTTTTCAAATGCTTTTTTCTGCATCTATTGAGAGGATCATATGGTTCTTGTCCTTTCTTTTATTAATGTAGTGTAACACATTGATTGATTTGCGGATGTCGAACCACCCTTGCAGTCCAGGAATAAGTCCCACTTGGTTGTGGCAAATAATCCTTTTAATATACTATTGGATCCTATTGGCTAGTATCTTGGTGAGAATTTTGGCATCCCTGTTTAGCAGGGATTTTGGTCTGCAATTCTCCTCTTTGGTGGGGTCTTTGTCTGATTTTGGGATCAAGGTAATGCTGGCCTCATAGAAAGAGTTGGGAAGTTTTCCTTCCATTTCTATTTTTTGAAACAGCTTCAGAATAGGTATTAATTCTTCTTTAAATGTTTGGTAGAATTCCCCTGGGAAGCCATCCAGTCCTGGGCTCTTGTTTGTTGGGAGATTTTTGATTACTGCTTCAATTTCCTTGCTGGTTATGGGTGTGTTCAGGTTTTCTATTTCTTCCTGTTTCAGTTTTGCTAATTTATACGTCTCTAGGAATGCATCCGTTTCTTCTGGATTGCCTAATTTGTTGGCATATGGTTGCTCATAATATGTTCTTATAATTGTGTTTCTTCAGTGTTGGTTGTGATCTTTGCTCTTTCATTCATGATTTTGTTTGTCTGGGTCCTTTCTTTTTTCTTTTTGATAAGTCTGGCAAGGGGTTTCCTAGTTTTATTGATCTGTTCCACTGTTCTTCTGGTTTCTATTTCATTGATTTCTGCTTTGATCTTTATTATTTCTCTTCTCCTGCTGGGTTTAGGCTTTATTTGCTATTCTTTCTCCAGCTCCTTTAGGTGTAATGTTAGGTTGTGTATTTGAGATCTTTCTTGTTTCTTGAGAAAGGCTTGTATTGCTATATACTTCCCTCTTCAGACCACCATTGCTACATCCCAAAGGTTTGAACAGTTGTGTTTTCATTTGTTTCCATGAATTTTTAAAATTCTTTAATTTCCTGGTTGATCCATTCATTCTTTAACCTCCATGAATTTGATTTCTTTCCAAATTTCCTCTTGTGATTGAGTTTGAGTTTCAAAGCATTGTGGTCTGAAAATGTGCAAGGAATGATCCTAATCTTTTGGTGCTAGTTGAGACCTGATTTGTGATCCAGTATGTGATCTATTCTGAAGAACATTCTATGCGAACTCAAGAAGAATGTGTATTCTGATGCTTTAGGATGGAATGCTTTGTATATATCTGTGAACTCCATCTAGTCCAGTGTGTCATTCAAAGCCCTTATTTCCTTGCTGGTTTGCTTATATGATCTGTCCATTGCAGTGAGTGGGGTGTTAAAGTCCTCTACTATTATTGTATTATTATCAATGTGTTTCTTTAATTTTGTTATTAATTACTTTGTATAATTGGTTGCTCCCATGTTAGGGGCATGAATATTTACAATTGTTAGATCTTCTTGTTGGATAGACCCTTTAATTATGACATAGTGTCCTTCCTATTCTCTTATTACAGTCTTTGGTTTAAAATCCAATTGTCTGATATAAGGATTGCCACTCCAGCTTTCTTTTGATGTCCATTAGCATGATAAATGGTTTTCCACCCCCTCACTTTCAATCTGCAGGTGTCTTTGGGTCTAAAACTAGTCCTTTGCAGTTAGCAGATTGATGGGTCTTGCTTTATTATCCATTCTGATATCCTGTATCTTTTTTTTTTTTAAGAGTTTATTTATTTATTTGACAGAGATAGAGACAGCCAGCGAGAGAGGGAACACAAGCAGGAGGAGTGGGAGAGGAAGAAGCAGGCCCATAGTGGAGGAGCCTGATGTGGGGCTCGATCCCAGAACACCGGGATCACGCCCTGAGCCGAAGGCAGACGCTTTAACCGCTGTGCCACCCAGGCGCCCCTGATATCCTGTATCTTTTGAGTGGGGCAATTAACCCACTTACATTCAGAGCAACTGTTGAAAGATATGAATTTAGTGCCATTGTATTACCTGTAAAGTCATTGTTTCTGTGTATTGTCTCTGTTCCTTTCTGGTCTATGTTACTTTTGGGCTCTCTCTTCGCTTAAAGGATCCCCTTTAATGTTTCTTGCAGGGCTGGTTTAGTGATCACAAATTCTTTTAATTTGTTTGTCCTGGAAGCTTTTTATCTCTCCTTCTATTTTGAATGACAGCCTTGCTGGATAAAGTATTCTTGGCTGCATATTTTTCTCATTTAGCACCCTGAATATATGATGCTAGTCCTTTCTGATCTGCCAGGTCTTTGTGAATAGGTCTTCTGCCAGTCTAATGTTTCTACACTTTTAGATTAAGGACCTCTTGTCCTGAGCTGCTTTCAGAATTTTCTCTTTGTCGCTGAGATTTGCAACCTTCACTACTATTGTCGATTTCTATTGATTTTGAGGTGGCGTTCTCTGTGCTTCCTGGACTTGAATGCCTGTTTCCTTCCCCAGATCAGGGAAGTTCTCCACTATAATTTGTTCCAATATACCTTCTTCCCCTTTCTCTCTTTAGGAGGAAAGTACTCACATACATTGTTTTGGGATTTTTTTGTATGGGAGATTTTCCCTTTTCCTTTAACTTATTTATTCAATCACTTATTTGTATCAGTATAGACTTATAGATATTAATTTTATACTTTGGGTTATAACTCAGTACTATGCTATTTATTTTGCTGCTTAAATTGTTCTAGTTTTGGCTATTAAGACTTTTTTTTTTTTTTTTTTTTTTTTGGTTGGCTCCTGTGTCCTTTTATTTAGGTTTTGGATGTTTCCTTACTTTCTGGCACTACAAGATGCTCCAATATCATCTTGAATTTTCCCTAACCTGGTCCTAGAACTGGCCATTCTAACAAGGATCCCTGATTTCTTTTATTGGAGAATGGTATTAGAATCCAAGTTCCTGATACTGAGTATGTTTGTTGCCACTGGGGTGTCATTGTTTCTAATTGCTCTCAGTGGACAGAGGTAGAAAATATATGAATGTGTACTAACCTATATATATATATATATATATATATATATATATATATACACATCTGTATAATTATTTCTTTCTTGGCCCATCCCTATCTATATTAACTCAAAATAGTTCATACCTATGTCTTTGAATCTAATCCAGCACCATGTGGTTCCTTCTTGCCTTCTCCTCTTACATCTCTATATTCTACTTTTCCAGCAGTGAGATACCTGCTCCCACCATCAGCCATACAATTACTTACTTGTTCAATCTCACTATATGTGTATAGCAGCTTCAGAATTATTAACCAGTATTCCTGTGTGAAGATGGTATTTTAAAAGTTCCCTTTTGCTTTACTTTTACAGTGTCCAATCAAAAGTGTAAAACTGGGGCACCTGGGTGGCTCAGTGGTTAAGCCTCTCCCTTTGGCTCAGGGTGTGATCCTGGTGCTCTGGGATTGAGCCCCGCATCAGACTTCTCCACTGGGAGCCTGCTTCTTCCTCTCCCACTCCTGCTGCTTGTGTTCCGCTGGCTCTCTCTCTCTCTATCAAATAAATAAATAAATAAAGTCTTTTTTAAAAAGTGTAAAATTATTAAAAGGCGATTTTCAAGAAAATGCTTAAACTTTACTTTTTAAAAAGTTTTGAAAAGTATACAAAGTATATACAGGTACATTATTATTATTATTATTTATTATTATTATTTAAGGACTTTCTTTTTCAGTAATCTCTACACCCAATATGGGGCTCAAACGCACAACCCCGAGACCAAGAGTCACATGTTCCACCAACTGAGCCGGCCAGGTGCCCCACCACCTTATTATTAAAGATTGAGGGAATATAGAAGATATAACACAAAAACATGGCTAAGAGTTTGGTTTGCATCCTTCTAATCCACTTATAACTATGTGTATGTGTGTATACACATGTGCATATGTGTGTATGCATACTATATCTATGAAGAAACTTCTTGTCTCATAGTTTGGAGCCTATAAGTCTGAAGTCAGGGTGTCTACCAGGCCGTACTCTTTCTCACAGCTCTAGGAGAGAATACTTCTTTTCTTTTTCTAGCTTCTAGTGTTTGCTGGTGATACTTGGTGTTCTTTGTTAGATGCAGCATGCCAGGCATGTGGCCATCTTCTCCCTGTGTATCTTCATAATGTCTTCCCTCTGTGGGCACCCGGCTTCACAAACTGCTCTCTCTCTTGTAAGAACACCACTCATATTGCATTGGGGTCCATTCTACTTGAGTATGACTTCATCTTAACTAATCTGTAATAAACTTTTTTCTAAATAAGGTCACATTCTGAGGTACGGGGGGTTAGTGCTTTAATGCAACTTTTGGGGGGACAAAATTCAACCTGTAGCAGTGGCTTCTCATTTTTTGTTACCAAAGGCATTAATACAGTAAAAATAATTTTGTGTACATTTTTGTGTATGTGTAGGATAGTCTTCAGACAGAGGTTCAGAAGAGGAATTGTTGGGTCAAATGATGTACACCTTATATTTTTAAACATTCTACTAAATTGTCTTTCCAAAAGGATTCATTCATTTGCCATCTTCCCAACACTGTGTGAGAGAGCCTGTTTCCTCACATCCCTATGAGTACTCACTGTTATTTAAAAAAAATATATTGCCTTTCTATTGGGACAAAACACTACTAATAGAGTGGAAGACAGAATATTTCCCTTTTTGCCCTAAAGTAGCTTTGTGTCCTAAATCTTTCAGAGTCTATTTCTAAAATTTTTCCCAGAACCCAGAGGAGCAAGAAAAGCTAACTCTTGGGTCTCAGTAGCAGACAGACCCATCTTCCTTCTTTCCTCTCATCTGTCACTGGGCTCTGCTCCAATCTCAAATTCTTTATTTCTTTTCCCATCTAAAAACAAAACAAAACAAAACAAATCTCCTGGATGCATCAATGGATGAAAAAATGTGTTGGGGATGGGGTTGAAAAATGCCATTTATCCTAACAGTTTCTGAGCTTCAGTTAAACTGGTTAAAAGTCCATTAACCACCCCTTATTTCCTAGTTAGACTTTTGTAGACTCTTACAGAAGTGTCCATTGTCGTCTAAGAATATATTCTCAGAGTTATCAGCCATAGTGGAAAACCTCATCATTCACAGAATATTGGATGGAGTAGTTAGTCCTACATTAAACAGCAGTGGTCTCACCTAACACATGTTAAAAAGAAGACCCAAATGGATTAAATAAAACTCAAAAATGTTTATAGGGGCACACCTGGGTGGCTCAGTAGGTTAAGCATCTGCCTTCAGCTCAGGTTGTGATCCCAGGATCTGCAGATTGAGCCCTGCTCAGTGGGGAGTGTGCTTCTCCCTCTGCCCCTCCCCCTGCTTGTGTGCTCTCTCTCTCTCTCTCATACGTGCTCTCTCTCAAATAAATAAAATCTTTAAAAAAATGTTTATAGGAATACAAAAATATCCAGCAACCAAGCTGACATTCATAGTTTCAGGGATCAGTTAAAAGAATTACCAGACATGCAAAAAAGCAGGAAAATATGATGCATAATAAGGAGAAAAATCAATTAATTAAAATTGACCCAGAGTGGCACAGATATTAGCATTAGCAGATAAGGACATTAAAATAGTTTTATTGCAATGTATGCCATAGTTTAAAAAGCTAAAGGAAAGATTGGCAAAGGAAAGGCATAAAGGATTAAGAAAAAAAGCAAATCAAATTTCGAGAGATGAAAACTGTAATGTCTGAGATAAGAAAATACACTGGAGGAAATAAATGACAAACTACATATTGCAGAAGAAAATATTCATGAATCTGAAGACAGAAATAGAAACTATCCAAAATGAAACACAAAGAAAAAAATTTTTTAAAAAAGAACAGAGTATTAGTTATGAGACAAACTTCAAGAAACTTAATATACATGTAATTAAATCCTGGAAGGAAAGGAGTTTAGAACAAATATTTGAAGAAATAATGGCTGAAGATTTCCATATTTGATGAAAACCATAAACCATAATTCAAAAGCTCAACAATTTCTAATAAGAATAAACCAAGAAAATGACATCATGGCACATAACAAACTGCTTAAAACCAGTGATTTTCAAAAGAAAATTTTGAAAGCAGCCAGAATGAAAACATGTGATGTATAGAGGAACAAAGATAACAATGATGTCAGATTTCTTTTCAAGAAACTATTCAGGTAAGAATACAGTGAAGCAACAACTTTAAGGTACCAGAAGAAAAAACTAGAATTCTATACCCAGCAAAAATGGTTCTCAAAAACGAAAGTGAGATACTTTTTCAGAGATACAAAGCTGAAGGAATTCATTATCAGTAGATTTGTAGTACAAAAAATGTTGAAGGAAGTCCTTCAAGAAGAAGGAAATTGATACCAGAAAGAAATGCGGATCTACGGAAAGAAATAAAAGGCACAGGAACTGCCAATTGCATAGGTAAATGTATGACTTCTTTTTTACTATTTAAATTTTTAAAAAAATAATTGACTGAACAAAATTAATAATAATGTATTGTGGAGATAATGCATAGGATTAAAATGTCTGACAAAAATAGCACAAAGGTTGCAAGGCGAAGTATAGTATTGCAAGGTTCTGTTGCTATGTGTGAAGTAGCATACTATTATGTGAAGACAGACAAGGAGAAGTTAAAGATGAATATTTGGTGGCGGCCCTTAAGCCACCACTAAAATAATAAGACAAAGATTTATAGCTAGTAAGTTGGAAAAAGAGAAAGAAAAAAAAAGGTATCATAGAAAAGAATTAATCTGAAGGAAGTCTGAGAAAGAGGAAGAGAGAACCAAGAACAGATGGGACAAATAGAAAATATATAACAAGATGGCAGATTTAAACCTGACCCTACCAATAATCACATTAACTACAATTGGTTTAAGGTAATATGGGACATTATAAAGGTGCAGGTGTTTGTTTGCCAAAAATATTTTCTCCCCCTTTCTTAAATACTAGAACTCCTGGGTGTTACTTGTGTACATGATTGCCCAATAGAAACATTTCCCAGCCACCCTTGCAGCCAACTGTAGCCATATGACTAAGTCCTGGCCAAAGATCCATGATGCAAATGTTGTGTACAGTTAGAAGACGTGCCCCTAAAAGGAGTGGCCTTGCACACTCTTTTTTTCCCCTTTTCCACAGGGTGGAAGATGGTGAGAGGTGGAACAGCCAGCTCAGACCATCCTATAATTGGATAAAGAAGCGACATGTCAAGAGGCAGGGTTACACCGCCAGCCCTTGACTGTACACGTCTGGACTAGTTCAAGAAAGTGGAATAAACTTCTATCACATATGCGCTACTTTCTTAATTTGGGTTATCCCAGAGCATACTGTGAGACAAAGACTAGTTTCCAGTTCATTTATTTGGGAAGTCATCGTGGGAACCAAAGACAATAAAGGGCACACGACTGTGTGGGGAACTGCTCTAGGCACATTCTATTGGGGATTCTCCAAGAAACGTATCTCAGAATCACCCAGCAATAAGCAGGGATTCTGGGATATTTACTGACTGAATCCCTTTCACACCTGATGAAGGCGTTTCCTCCTTAGGTATTTACTCTCCAGAGCTGTCGGCGTTCCAGAAGGCACATTCACCTGCCACTGCAGGTGCAGAATCAGCGATGTGGGGTGCCATCATGTCTGAGTAATGCACTACTATTCTTGTAAGTGTGTTTTCTCATGTAAAAGTAGCCCAGCTGTCACAATGAAAATGGAGCATTTCTAATATGCAAGTTATAATTATTTACTATTTTGCTCCTGAGATATAGGACTCTATCCTTTAAAAATAGTGCAGAATCACTTTTTTCCATATTGCTTCATGGAATAAGTATTTTACACTCCGATTTGTTGATATCAACTACACTTCACAAATTTGGTGTAAAAACATTGACTTATGGCCTTCGTCATTTTAGTAATTAGGTCTAGTTGATCATTTCCTTCACGATGTCTTACGGCTATTCTGGCATCACGGGTTAGCTAATTGTACCATAAACACCAGTTTTTTTTTTGTCACATTGCAAATTCCCTGACATCATACCTTAAATATTTTTCCTAGTAAATGTAATATCTGTTTTATGTTGGGGTAATAAGTTATGTGCCCAGTACGTGGCCTTTGGTTTCTCATTTAATGCACAGTAGGTGTAAATTAATATATCACAGCCAGCTTTTCTGAGGGCTATAACTAGACTGTGCCTACAGCTGGTTTGCAGTGGAGAAAGTTCTCTTCTAAAAGAGCTACAACTTTGTGCCTGTGTCCAAAATTTAAAGGTTTCCTTCTTGGATGTGCCATATGTTTCACAGATTCTACTTTGTAGAGCTTTTAAGAGGTCTTGCAGAAGTTCAAGAATTTCAGGTAAGAAATTGTTTATTTTTACATTGCTAATAAGTAGGAAGTTAATTCTTCCTTACTAAGGTTTGAAAAAAATACATATTTTGAGAAGATAAGCCCAAGATGTGATAAATATTTCCGAGTTACTCTGGGGGGCCTGAAGAACGCTAAAAGTTTTTAAAGTTATATTTTGAAAAAAAAATAGAAATGGAAATCAGGATATTCAGAAATGAATGACCACCTTCTAACTTTTTAAAAACATTTCTTTAATGTCTACATTCGAATGTACCACTTGAGCCAGTTTTAACACACCTAAGAGTTTAGAAATAGGATTTTGCAGTTATTCCTTCCATTCAAATGAGGGTTTCAGAATCTAGGACTAACTAGATTCCCTTGTTACTGCCCAAACCAGAACCCCATCAATTCTACGACTAGGGTGAACAGTTCTAATGGCAAGAATAATATGAAAGAATACATGATCAAGTCTTTTGATGGCTAATGGTGGATGAAATGATGCTTATTTTCAGGGTGTATGTTTTACAGTTATAGAATAATGCTGAAGATGGTAGTTACTTAATACACTGTTCATTGGAGTGCCAGTGTAAACTTATACATAGGGTAATTGGGTGATATCTCTCAAAAATTAAATATACCTTTGGTCCAACAATTTCACTGTAAAGAACTTATCCTACTTGAATGAACATACAAAAATATATGTACATAGATGCCCATTTCAGCACATTGTAATGTAAGAACGGGAAGCAACTTAAATATATGTCAATAGGAAATGAAGTAAATTATAGAACAATCATACATGTGATGACAATTAAGTATTAAAAAAGAATGAAGTTTATTTTTATGTACCAACAGGGAAATTTTCCAATATCTATTTTTAAGGGAGAAAAGAAAATGCAGAACGGCAGACCTATTATGTTTCTCACATGCATGAAATAAATATGTGTGTGTGTTATTTGTATTCTTGTATTTATACTCAGATTTTCTACAACAAGACCCAAGAAACTATTAATTTTATCACTGGAGAGTGAGACTTAGGCTTGGAGCACAGAGAGCTATATTTTTCCCCCTCTTACTGCCTTCAGCCTTTCTGAATTTATAAAAGAAAGTCATGTGCATATGTAGTTTTTAAAATAAACAATTACATTACAAATAAAATTGAACTATTTTTAAAGTCTTCCAACTTAATGATAATGGAACTATGGAGAAACATACTAACAGGTTCATCGACATCCTAATCTTTTTCAAATACACTACCTCTAAGGAATGACTTGGGTAAATTGATATTTGATGATTTTTAGTTCTCTCTGATATTGTTTCTTTCATTTGGTTTGTTTGGTTTGATTATTAATTTAATTCTGGCTTGTTAAGAGAGTACTCATTTGTCCTGAGCTTTTTCTTATAAAATAATACTGGTTTCCCAAAGAGGTCTTATATACGCTGTAACCAAATTCAGCAGGCATGGTTTATTTTTCCATCAGGTTAAGTTGTTGCAAAACAGCCACAGGCAAATCCCATTGTGGCAAATTCTCCATTATGAGTACAAGGAGGTGGGGAATTGGAATGGGTCTGGGGAGAGCTGCTGCAGGATTTGCTGGTAGCCGTCTTGGGGATCATGGGCTCCAATTTTCCTTACTGAACTTAGTCTCTGAAATGGGGCCTGAATATGATGTAGTAGGTTCCCCCCCAAGAAAAGTCCTTGCTTTGTTTCTCAAGCTGCATCAGTGTTTTGAGAACCACTTCTAATCTGGGAGGAGAGGCTAATTCGTTTTATGCAATTTTTATTAATGAAGTATTTTAAATACTTTTATTGTCATTTATATTTTGGAAAGTATTGAAAAGTACAAAGATGTAAATATCAATCCTTCTATTCATCAGTCAGTCAAACATTCACAATTTCACCCTCCAGGGACAGTTGTTAATATTATACTACTATTTAATATTTTAGTGCATTTTGAAATACATAGCTACATTAGATGTATCTCCTTATACTCTTTTTTGTTTAAATTATATGCATTACTTCTCATTGCTAAAACCTTTTCCAAAACATAAGTTTTCACAGATGCTTAATATTCCATTCTGAAATTACCATATCTTGCACAAGCATTCATCTAAATTTGGATTTTTAAGTCAATTCCATTTAAAAATTTTTAGCCTTCATAAAGAATGCCACTAACAAAACTTCTTGTAATAATTCTCATTTATAGTTCTGATGATAAATTTATTTGTTTCTATTCCCTTTTTAAATTTTTGTGCATATTTTGGAATAAAGCAGCCATCTAAGTTTCTTTTTATTACTAAAACTTTCACACATGTACTCACATAGGCAAATTAAATTTCTCAGATTGATGGAAGGATATTACAGAGATGTCAAGGGTAGTTTGAACTGGTAGCATCTGCAATTACTTAGCTGTATGCTTTGAATAATGAACAAAAATGCAGGGAAAAAATTGGATTAAAATGGTTGAAATGATTGTAGTTCTCATGTACGGTCATTAGTTCATCATAATTCTCATCAATTGCTTTATAAAAAAAATAAATTTAAGTGTAAACTTGAGTGGATGTTTAATAAGCTGTTTCACTTCAGATTTCATTTAAAGTAAGAGTTTTATTGCTTAAAATACATGAAAATATATGAAAGACCATTAAAAATGACAGCACACTGGGTTAGTAGAGAAGCATAAGTAAGACCTATTTGTGTTATTTACCTCCTAAGTCATGTAGAAAAAACATTCCCCAGTGCTTTTTTAAAAATATTTTATTTTTAAGTAGTCTTCGCACCCAATGTGAGGTTCGAACCCACAACCCCGAGATCAAGAGTCACATGCTCTACCGACTGAGCCAGCCAGGTGCCCCGAAAACACATTTTCTTAAAGGGGAATGGAGTCATTACTCAATTTATGCACATTTATGTATAGGCAGGCTTCACTTTGCACAGTAGCAAAATAATCGTGCAAATGATCTTAAAATCCGTGGGAAAAAAAATCATGATTGTTCTGTGATCTTTAAACATTTTTTGTGGAAACATTAAAAACGTCTTTACTGTTTATACATGTATATATATGGTTATATGTATATAAGGACACACACGAAATAGGAAAACTAATGTTTCGTACACTGTAATACGTAACATGTATTAGTTTGTTTTATTTGTAAAAACTTTAGTTTGAGCAATGCTTATCTTCTTGTCGTATAACTTATAATAAGGAGTAAGAATCCTTTCTGTGTTGGTTAATTGTTGTACTCCTTTTTAAATCTGGATCAACTCCCAACATTTTATCCTATGCATTGCAATGTTGGAAAATACTTTTGCAAATTCCTTTTATGTGAAGCTTTTTGGTGGAGTCACTTCCTCTGAGATAACGTTATGCTTTTCATGACACTTGTTTTTCCCAGTTAAGTCTCCCTTCACGAAGTTCCTTTCGCTGGAGATTCTGCTAGCACCAGCGTGCCCATTCCCACATCAACCATTTCCCCGATAATGGCGTTTATGTCTGATTGTGATTTTCCGCATTTCCACCTTTCTTTGCTCTGCTTTTATCTTTATGGCCAGTTTTCTCTTTTGATTATTCATTTTTGCAAAATATCACCTGAGTTTGTCACTGGGAAACAGACACAGCCCAACTACATATCTCGCTGTCTGAGTGGGGACTGAGATTATGACCTGAGCTGAAGGCAGACAGGCCAACTGAGCCACCCAGGCATCCCCCTCTTTGTGATTTTTAAATCAAATGATTCTTGTCAGTCATTAATTATAAAATACTATCAAACATCATCTCATTGGGGATGCCTGGGTGGCTCAAGTCGGTTAAATGTCTGCCTTCGGCTCAGGTCATGATCCCAGGGTCCTGGGATCGAGTCCCACATTGGGCTCCTTGCTCAGTGGGGAGCCTGCTTCTCCCTCTGCCTGCCGCTCCCCCTGCTTGTGCTCTCTCTCTCTGACAAATGAATAAAATCTTAAAACAACAACAACAACAAAACATCATCTCAGTGAATATGTTTTGACTATATTCTTTCTATTCTCTCTTCCCGTAATTCCTATATCTTATATGTGGGGTATTTTCATTTTATTTTCCATGTTTCTTCTGTTTGCTTTCATATTTCCTACTCCTTCTCTTCTTTCACTCTGTTACTCCTGGGTCATGTCCTCAGCACTACCCTCCAGTTCTCTAATCTAAACCTCAGCAGCTCCGTGTACTCTGTTATTAATTCATCCGTTATATTTTTAATTGCAATGTTTAATTCTAAAATTTTCTTTTTTTCCCCAAAAGTTCTATTCATTTTTGTCTCTATCTTGATTTTTTAAAATAATGTTGTTCTTTCCCTATAGTGTTTGTTCTTATCTCCTTAATAATTGAAAATATACTTATTTTCTAGTTTCTTTCATATTATTTTTTTTTAAAGATTTTGTTTTCTTTAATTAATCTCTACACTCAATGTGGAGCTCGAACTCACAAGCCCGAGATCAAGAGTCACATGCTCCACTCACTGAGCATATTATTTTATTACCTTTCTTTCATATTATTTTATTACCTGAAGCTTTTGGGTTCTAATCCCCCTGTTTGTTATATTGCTTACTGTATTCATGCTGGAGTATTTCCTCTTAGGATTTGTAATTTGGAGTTAAGTCAGCTTTATTGATGATTGTATGTATATTTGTCCAGGGCCGGGGAATAATGCTGAAGGAAAATAACCATCAACCTAGATTTCTACAATATTGATGCAGACTAGTTTTGCATTTTCCTCTATTGGGTATTTGGAATTTGAGAGTTGGGAATAAATCTTCATGCTGAGCTTTTTGGCTTAAGGTTTCCTATGCCATAAGATAACATAAACTGAATCTTTACTTTCTCAAATGGCTTTTTACTTTTTAAATCCTTATAGAGCCTTTGGAAGAGACAGTGTCCTTTTTCATCTCTGGAACTTTTGGGTAGAATGCTTGTCTTACATTGAAGGGGCAGCCCCATTGGGGTCCTAACTTCATGAAAGGTCTCATTTCTACTTCTTTCTCGTCTGTATGTTCAAGGCCACATCTCTTGTCCCTGTCTGGAAATTGAAACCTCAGCCCCTGGCCCTAGATCGTGTAACTCCTCTACTTTTGTCTGACTGATTTCTTGTAAGTTGCCTGTTTGGGCTCCTCCCTGGCACCTGGATGTTTCTCTTTCTTTCATTTGACTTCAACTATGTATTTGTCTTTCTGTTATAGTTGTACTTAGCATTTTAATATTTTTAATACCTTTAAATTATATTTTATTTTAAAGCCATCATGTTCAAAGTCAGCCAAATATTAGTTCTAAATATATGGAAACATTGAGATTGTCAAAAATTTTATTTTTCATTGATATGCTTGGCATTTCAGAATAAAAATTTAAGGGGTGATACAAACTTATTTTCATTAATACTATAAACTGGGAAAATATGGGAATGTAAAATAAATTGGGAAAACAAAGGCCATGGATATTAAAACTGTGATGTTGGATTCACCAAAATACAGGTCTTGCCATTCTAATTCCAATAAGTTAAAGTGATTAAATTATATTTTCTACTGTAAATCAATCCAATTTCTTCTAATCAAGGCTTGGGCTGGGAGATGGGGGGTAATAATGGGTAGGGAGGAATATAGTAACAGGTAGCTTATCATAACTTTGAGTTTCAGTTATTTCTTCCTTTGACAATTAAGGCAATACTTGATTTTTGCTGTCAGAATTGTATGTCCAGTGGAAAGAAACTCCAGGGAGACACAGGTACATGAAGAAAGAGCAAGAATACAATGCATGTGAACAATATCATTTCTAAGGAAACATGAGTTCAGAATAAATAATAAAGTTGCTTCTTCAAATAGAATAATATTTCAGCCTCTGTCATTACACAGTAGGATGGTCAAGAGGAATAAAAATACCTCAGTCTCTTAAGAATCTTGTTGAGGAGTGGGACACCTGAGTGGCTCAGTCGGTTAAGCATCCAATTCTTGGTTTCAGCTCAGGGTCATGATGTCAGGGGCATGAGATCGAGCCCCACACTTCACTCCACATGACACTGAGCCAGATGGAGACCCATGTTGGGCTCCATGCTCAGCAGGGAGTCTGCTTGAGATTCTCTCTCTTCTTCTCCTTCTGCCCCTCCCACCTTCTTCCTTTCTCTGAAATAAATAAATAAATCTTAAAAAAAAAAAGTATCTTATTGAGGGGCACCTGGCTGGCTCAGTTGGTGGAGCATGTGGCTCTTGATCTTGGGATTGTGAGTTCGAGCCACATAGTAAATGTAGAGATTACTTAAAAAAAAAAAAAACTTCAAAAAAAAAAAAGAATCTTGTTGAACAAATTAGACATTTTTCAAATAGGACATAATATGAAAATATTTATACTGAGAAAAGATCTCCAAACTTTAAATTTTGAGAGATAAGTGTAGCTAAGAATTTAATAGCCTCTATTTAAAACTTTTTTTTTTTTTAAGTAAACTCTACCCTCAACGTGGAGCTTGAATTCAGCACCCCGAGATCAGGGGTCACATGCTCCACCAACGGAGCTAGCCAGGTGCCCCCAGATGAGGGTAACTTTATTGATTTTATTTTTTAAGTAAGGGGGGCCTCCAACTCATGACCCAGAGATCAGGGGATGCATGCTGTACTGACTGAACCAGCCAGGCGCCCTTCACAGCATCTATTTTAAAATTAGAATCACTCTGTTTGAATCTAAGCTCTCAGACTAGCTCTGTTGCTTTTGGGAAAATAACATAATGCTAACTCGCAGTTTACTTATCTACAAAAAGACAACAATACCATACTCCCATGTTTCTGGAGGGAATTAAAGTGACACGTTCATAAAGGAATAAAATGTCACACTTTAAATACACTGTGCAAACCCCTTAGCACAGTGCTGCATGCAGTGATCTTTAGCGCAAAGGCTGCTGCTGTGGTATCAACACAGAGGGCTCCGGATCACTAGAGGTGAAAAAGGCTCCAGAAGACCAGAAAGGTGAGGAGCTTATCTCTTAACTAGCTAGTTCAAATTCTGAGATATCTAGAGGCGCAATAAATAGAGGTGATAATATTATCCTCATAGCTTGAAAATACTGTGGTGGGAAATTTTTCTATTATGTGAGCTGCAATTTACAGAAAACGAAGCCCTGTTTGAGAAGGAAAGGGAAACACTACTTTTTGTGAATAAGCCTCTGTGGGTGCTCTGTGTTAGTGTGTTTGTTCTGGTAGAAATACTTTTATTGTCTGTTACCTACTTGGGATAAAGATGGTAATGGGAAAAGTTTTCGGGCGACCATAAATCTCCTTTTTTCCCCCTTGGGTCAAAAAGTTTCAAATCCAGATAATTTTTGTAATGATTAGAAAGCATATTCCCTATCAGTAAAGGAGTCTATTCCTTGCTTTTAATTTGCCTAACCGTTTTTCTAAGCAAATTTACATCTTCTCTTCTAGACTTGGAAAAAACGTATACTTGTCTTATTCTTTTGAAAAGGCAGTGGTGACATTGAGTCACCTGAGTCCCATCTCTGGACAACAGTGACAAATGGTCACTTGCAGTGCAAAGATCAAGTGCTGAGAGTGTGAGGTCAGCTGCTTTACACGACACCTAATGGGACTGTCATTTCTCAGGGTCCCCCGCCAAAGGCAGGGTGGCGACATGGTGTACCCATCACTAAGGTGCCATGTCTGGCATCTAAATGGAGCTCAGTAATTCCAGCGGAGCCAAGTTATTAGAGATCTAATTGCCATTGTCTAATAAATTCTTTTGAGGTCTTTGTGTTGGTTCACTTAAATATTCAATGTATCTAGCTCGAAGCAGTTATTAAAAATGTAATTGTTTTGTAAATTTTTATCTTTCAATTCCAAAACACCCTCATGAATTAATAAACAGTGTTCAGATAAAATAAGAATATTCATCAATAATGCAAGATTTTCTGTGTCATTGGGGGGTGTAACCTTACTACACTGTTGATCCAAAACTCTGGGGAAATAACATATCTCCTGTAATACACTTCCATCTTGGATATTCTAGATCATGTTTAGCTGGAGAGTTTTTACTTCGAAGGAAAATGTTTTTATTCATATCTGATTTCCAATAGAGTTTATTTGAACTCATCATCATCCTAAGTTTATTTCCAGTTATTACTTTCTGGCTTGTCTTTCCAAAGCTAGCTATGAATACACAGTGGACTTTAAAATAGCAAGGCTGTTTTTGTTTAAAGTGAGCCATGATTGTCTTGTCCCCAGCTAGGGAAATGGAACATAATCTTCCCAAGGCATTTAAATGCTTCCCAAAAGATTGACCCTTAGTCAACAAATGGGGAAATATAAAAACTTCTCCAAAGGGACGAGCTCTTCCTTAAATGAACTGATTGACAGCTCTAGGCTTGCCCAGGGACACTGTCATCTGAGGGACCCTACACTTTCTTTCCCAGGTTTTCTGAAGTCTCTTGGGTATCACGAGGGGACAAACCCCCGTGGTACAGCCAGGCCCCTCTCTGTCAGAGGGCTGAGACCTGGACTAATTCATTGCAGTGCAGTTTAATTAAACTGCCCCAGAGTTGTTTCCCTGGTAAAATAAGTGTGGGAAGAGAATGTGTGTCAAAAGGGACATGCCCCTTACTGTGTGTGCTTTATTGTTACACCACAGCTAATATATTGTGGGAATTCCCATGGAGTCAATGATAAACTGTATTATCGAGCTCCATAAAATAGGCATTCTACTAGTGCAGGTTACTGTAGCTCACAATTCTATTAATCCTTCTAATTTATTATATTATAGCTGTATGTGAGGTCTCATAAATTTATTATACCCCTTTCATCTAAAAAAAAAAAAGCACCATGCTTGTTTCTCCTCTCAAATAAAACCTTTTATTATTTGTTGTGTCTGCCTCGAAAAATGTAATAGCCACTTGTAAGAAAATATAATTACGGGCTGAGAAATGTAAACTGCATTTGACATGTCTTCTACTCTAAAATTTAAAAATTCTATTAAACCTTGCTGTACGTGTACAAATATTGGTGCATGAAGACCCATTGGTTTTTTTTGTTTGTTTGTTTCTAGTTTTCTGGCAATAAGTTCACATAAATGACATCTTTATATTTTTCACTGTTTTCGACATTTTGTTTATGATAAAGGAGTTTACTTATAGTATTCTTTCCTCTTTATCGTTTATACCAGGGGTCAGTGGAAGGGCAGACATAACATCTGCTTTGTTCATTTCTGTATCTCCAATGCCAAGTACGATGCCTGGCCCATATTAAAGGTACAATAAATAGATGGTAAATAAATGGAAGATGAAGGAAATAGAAAATTCTGTGAGTACTTGTGCTGATCTTCGTAGCGTTTTTACCTATATATTCATTAATATGTTTACTAATGACAGCTTATTTTTTATCAGTTGCTATTGCACAAAGATTTGGCTTACTACTTAAAAGGATATCTGAAATATGCAAGAAAAAATAAAATATGCAAGAATAAGTTCATTAAATTATAAAATTTCAGTTACTGCCTTCAGATTACATTTTCGCTTAGTTTTAACAATCTTGATGCCTCAAAGAAACTGCACCTTGAGCATTGAAAATAAGCTGAAGATTCTGTGGGCTGGCCCTTATGCGGTAAGAAGAAATGTACATTGAGCGACACTTCATAGCCATTGCTGATCCGATTCATACCTCTCCTGTTTGTAAATGAGCTGAGATGAGCTTAGAAATACGTGAATTTCAATTAGGCAGCCTCATTTTGTTGTCCTGAAGCAGAAACATAAGTGCTGATTGACACAGAAAGACGGGACATGGAATAGATCTCTACTCTAAGTTACTATCTCAGATCCCAGGTGAACAGTGACAATGACCGAAAGTCTTTCTAGCAAGCCTTGCTTTAGAGCAATGTGCATGAAGGGAAATGATGATTAATTTCAGTAAAGGTGGTTGGAAATTAGAAAAGGAATGAAGATGATTGGTACTGTGAACATATCATTGGAAACTTGAGAGACCAAATCAAGCTTGGCAATGGAATTGCTGTTTCACTGAAAAGCATTTCTGTTGTGACACAATTTGGGTAACAATAATGAGATTGGCTAATTT
Organism: Ursus arctos; assembly: GCF_023065955.2. NCBI lineage: Eukaryota > Metazoa > Chordata > Mammalia > Carnivora > Ursidae > Ursus > Ursus arctos. The sequence goes on along the minus strand of NW_026623111.1, from coordinate 74,159,605 downwards.
TCTGGTGTTGCTTAAGCTTCCCATGTTTCCGTTTTGCAAATGAAGATGAATCTTCTGTTTGATATCATTGCTTTTCCCATCATAAGAAGAAAACAAATCTTAAAACAAGTGCAATAAATGTGTCCGGAACTAACAACATGGGTGGTCCCAGTCACACCACTTATGTAACCTTGATCTTGGACGCCAGGTTGAATGTAGAAGCAGTGCCTTGTCGCAGGTGAGATCAAACTTGTTCAGTGATTACTGAGAGATATGTAGCATAGTGGAAGGGCAGGATTTTTGGAATGCATCATTCCTGGATTTGAATCTTAGTTCGACCTCTTCATAACTCTGCAAATGCAAGAAAATTACCTAATTTTTTTGAGCCTTCATAATAGAATTTTTTAATGAAAATTATACTAGATAGTATATGCCATGTGCTTAGTGTGGTTCCTGGCACATAGTACCTTCTCAATAAATAATTGTGATCATTTACCATTATTATCTTTGCCCCCAAGGTAAGGATTGTGTAGAACAACATGGCAAATCCTCCCACGGAGATTTCTATAGAACACATTTCCTACTATTGGATTAATAATTATCTTTTACAAATGAATTTACACATAGCTCCAAGGAACAGTGAATTAAATTATAGATTATAAGGGGAGCAATTCTGCAATTAATCTTCTCTGAGGTTTTAACCAGTTTCTCTCTTCATTTGCTATATTTTCAGAATAGACCAACTCTACTTCTCCATAAAGCAAATGAGAGGGACATGTTTAGGTCACTACTCCACTTTTATGTGTTCAGATATTGCACTAAGGAAAATGTGCTCTACTCATTGTCTAATTACAGAATTAATGTTCTCAGGGAGATAAAACTGAGCTTCTAGAACTTTCCACTCAGAAGGGATTTTGGACTTCACTAGTCTTATGCCTTTTGTTTGATTAGCATCTCCCCTACTTGACCTCATTATACTCTGTGCCAGTACTATATCAAGTGTGGTGTGTGATTATTTTATTGAAGCTTCACAATAAACCTAAGAGGAAGGTTATTACCTCTGAATGATGGATTAGGACACTGAAGTTTAAAAATGTTATGTAACTTTTTTTTTTTTAAAGATTTTATTTATTTATTCAACAGAGATAGAGACAGCCAGCGAGAGAGGGAACACAAGCAGGGGGAGTGGGAGAGGAAGAAGCAGGCTCATAGCGGAGGAGCCTGATGTGGGGCTCGATCCCATAACACCGGGATCACGCCCTGAGCCGAAGGCAGACACTTAACCGCTGTGCCACCCAGGCGCCCCCAAAATGTTATGTAACTTGCTCCAGATCATACATGTAGCAAATCATAAAGCAGGGATTGAAGAGGTCATAATCACTCCAGGTCTGTGTTCCTGACTGTTTTGCAATCTCAGCAACCCCTAAACCTTCCCCCCCCCCCCGGGTAGGCCCTTTCTATTTTTCTGGGCAGTGTCTAGTCAATACAAGCTTTTGATCAACTCATGGGGGATTTGATCAGCCTAGGGAACAGCACAGGGCGATCAACTTCTTTGGAATCCCCGTCCTAATGGTTGCTTGAAGATGAGATTTCTTCCTCTTGGAAGCTCATGCACTTTTAAGTTGCTGCTGTCATAAACATTTAACATATTTCTTTCACATTTTGAAGTGATGCTTTAACTCTTTTTCCTTAAAAAAATGAAATAGAGTCTAATAATACATAAAATAAGCAAACACTTTGATGACTTTATAGAGTCATTTTAATTAAAAAAAATAAAAATGACATTTAATCTATAATTTAAAAACATGGATTGTTTCTGTATGCACAAAACTAACATAGTCTTTATAAAATAGCTAGTGTTTTCAATTCTGGTATTAAAAAATATGATAAAGATGTAAAATTAAAAGTTTTTTCTAAGGCTGTGTTTCATTTTGATGATAAAAAAATAGAATTAGCGTAAATACATACTTAAGGATGTTAACTCATTCTTATTTACATAGTGCAAATTATCATTCTGGTTGTTTAGGAACATAGGGAAGAACTTATTTCTTCCGGCCCTAAGATAAAAGAGCAATTCTTGACATAGTGATTGACGACAGCAGTTTACATACTGCGTCTCTTCGAAGTGAACAAGAAATTTTTCCTATTTCCTATTTTGTGAGATTAGGTAGATTTATATAAGGTATTATGTGGATTAATTCAAGAATTTTTAAGATTTATTGTGTACAACTAGAGTAGCTGCTATTAGAATTAGTATATTGAAGATAGTTTGCCAAAACAGTTTCAAAATACGACATTTTCCTGGCTTTGAGATGAAATGAGATTAATAAATGTCAAATTAGTATTTTTACTTTAATTTTAAAATTCATTTCAATATAACTTTAAGGCATAAATTTGGATGTGGAAGAGCTTTAAGTCATGAAATTATTAGCAGGGAGAGATCATGCCATGTCACAGTAAAATAGTGCACCACAGAAAGCACAATAATTCTTAGAAATGGAAGAAATATTGTTTTAGCACTATTTCTTCATTTGCCAAAATAGCTGTTGTGCTTTCTGTATATAATAAGTCAAGTTGAAGGCATTCTCCACCCTTTGCCAAATCAAAGAGACCCACCTCATTTAATATTTGCCATTCTGTTATTTTATACCTTAGCTTGCCTTTGATCTGATGTTTGTTGCTAGGTTCTCAGACAATGTTATAGCTGTAATTTAGGTGCCTGTATTCTCAGGACTTTTCACACGACTTAGGTAAGACCCCTGTAAAATCTCTCGCCTTCTTCTGGTACATAACACAGAGTAAGAGTGAGCATCTGGAGATAGAGGGCCCAGTGGAAGAGTAGCATGACCTTTGACCTGCTTGTGACATACTGTATAAAGATTTTGGGAAATGCTGTCTAGGATAATCCATCATCGAGCAATCTGGTATAACCTGGATGACCCTGTTTTTCTAGCACAAGAGGAATCGTGGTGCAGCCAGTGTTTTAAAACATTTGTGTTTGTTGAATAAAGACATACACCCTACAGAGCAATAAAAATGCAAAATGTGAGTTTGTCGAATCAAGTAAGGAGTAGATATGTGAAAATATTGCTTAGTGTAAACGTTGCTTGGTAGCTGTTGAGGTCTGCAGTCACTGGGAACAACTTTTCCAAGGCAATCAATTAGGCCTTGCAAGTGAGAACAAATGCTATTTTTCTCTTGGCTGCCATCACAAGGGTTACACTCATTTACATCTCTGAATGTATTTTGTAGCTGCACAGTACTGTAATAATTTCCTGCGTTGATGTGAAAGATATTCAGAACAAATTTAAAATATGAATCTAGGTTGAATTAAGTAAAAGCAAGAAACAAAAACCAGGCCAAGGAATAGAAACCTTTGCAATGTCAAACGTAAACAATGAGAAGAGGCGGCCATACTAAGATCCTTGGGGAAAAGGCATAAGATTCATGGGATCTGAAGAAAAACCAGAGTATTCTATTTCTACTGCCTTAGTTCAATCCACCTTTAAGTCTCGTCTGCTTGACCGGAACTGCTCTCTTGGTATATACGAATCCAGTATGAGTCTCTTTCAATTAACTCCTCAACCTGCAGCATAACGCATCTTTCTAGAAGGCTAATCTGATCCAGTCACTTCTCAGCTTTAAAGTCAAAGCAAAATTGGGACACCTGGGTGGCTCAGTCAGTTAAGCATCTCCCTTTGGCTCAGATCATGATCTCAGGGTCCTGCGATCGAGTCCCGCATTGGGCTCCTTGCTCACGGGGAGCCTGTTCCTCCCTCACCCTCTGCTCCTGCTCTCTCTTGCGCTCTGTCTCTCAAATAAATAGATACAATCTTAAAAAAAGTCAAAGCAAAATAAAACCCAGCAAAAAATAAAGAAACAAAAAATCTTTGGTACTTCACCTTTAGCCCATCCACTGAAATCCCAGCTCACGGTCTTCCCCTCCAGCCGTAATTTCACTATTGCTATCTCATGTGCTAGCCATATTGAACTTGTAACTCTTCAAAAGTGCCATCTTTTCTCTTTCACGCCCAAACCTTGGCTTATCTCAGCCTGGAACCTTTATCCCTTCTCATCGTTCAGGTCTCAGCGTCACACTTCACTTCCCCAAAAGGCACCACTCCCCCGGATTGGGTTGGGCGCCCTTTGTGTACTTCCAGTGTTTGCGTGGGCACTATTGTCTCTACTTTACAGAAGAGGAAATGGAAAACCCGAGAGCCCGACTGGCTTGCAGAGTTTTACGCACCTACAGAATGTCAGGACCAGACCTTAAATTCAAGGCTTCTGTCTAGCGCTCATTCCACTATTCCACAGTAATCTCTCAGGCGCTTGATTTTACCTGGTCAAATACGGGCTTATGTAGAATTATTTTCGGTTCTGTGAAAGTTCTATGTGGCTTCATTCCTCTATTCCTTTACACATTTCCCACCTGGGAAACCTTACACATTTGTTAAGACCCAGTTGCAGAATGCGAAGCATTATTCTCAGATCCATCCTCCTTTTCAGGCTCACTGTGTTACTTCGTCCCCACCACTGTTGTGGGGCTTAAGGATCTCAATGGAAGGGTCTTATTATATGTTTATCTCTCCTGTTAGACAGTGAGCTTCTTGTAGCAAGGATTTGTTTCAATCACTTCTATTCCTGCGGGCACCCACTGCATTGCCTCATGCATAGTAGGTTCAGTATTTTCAATTGAATCATGGAAACACATGTTAGTAATACCTGTATGTCATTTCTTATACTTTCTCTCTATGACAGCATATAAATCATCCACCTTATAATTGTAAATTGTCATCAGGTTGTAAGGTGTGACCTCTCTTTACCTAAAGCAGGACCTTACATGACTTGTCATGGTTTCCAGTTCCAAGACCTTGCTCCAGGAGCTAAGTTCTCACACAAGTTCTACCTGCTGCATGAGTTTGATTTCCAATGTTTCTGTCTTTATACACTGATAATACGAGATTTCAGAGATTAATGACAGTCTCTCATGTCACTATTACACACACACACACACACACACACACTCACTGACGTGGTGTCTCCAAACTCTTCAATCTGGGGAAGTGAGAGCTATGTGTCTAGAGGAAGAGGGCAGAGAACGAGGAAGAGCCTTTTAATTGCCCTTACAGGGTAGAGCAGGTTAACCAGAGTAACCTAGGTTTTGCATTTGAGCTACGAGATGTCAGAATTTTTCTTTCTTCTATACGTTCTTCCAAATTTCCCATCTCTGTTTTTGAGGTTGCCCTCCAGTTAGGCCATCGAGTCAGAGGGACCTGTGCTGATGGAGAAGCCACTGCTGCAGTGTCATGTGTGGGACATTTTCTCTCCGTCTGGACACAGACACACACAACTGCTGCCAACCGGTGCTTTACAGTGTGTTTTAGCAGCTTACTTTTTGCATTAGTGTAAAATCAAGTTGTCATTGTGTATGGTGGCATGAAAATTCTATGGCTTTAAGTCCTAAATAATCACAAAACTTTTTTCCTGCTCAGTGGGGAGCTGGCTTCTCTCTTTCCCTCTTCCCTTCCCCTCCGTTCCTGTGCTGTCTCTCTGCTCTCTCTCTCTAATAAATAAATAATCAAAATCTTTAAAAAAAATAATCACAAAACTTCTGCTGAAGTATTCTTTCAATTCTCCCTCTTCTGTCTTTTTCTTTATCCATCCACTATTGCCAATGAATAATAACCAAATAAATCTTTTATGTTTCCTTGGAATTGGTGGAAATAGCATGAATTAAGAGCCAGAGAATCTTGGGATAGAATCCTTCCTCCACCATTTACTAGTGACGTACCCTTGGATAAAGTGCATCCTCATTCTGAAGCACTTTTCTTATCCATAAAATGGACTTAATACCGTCTACCTCGCGGTGGTTACTGAAACGAAGCAGAGAAGACAACAGTGCTGACTCCTGGTGGGTCTAAGCTCAGCAAGTGTTAGTTCTCTTCTCTTTCTCCTCCCTACTTTCTCCTCTTTCTTCCCTACCTCGTGATTCAATTGTTAATGGGTTGTGGAAGTCCCAAAATATGGGCATAAAGGACGGGAGAAATACAAGATAGCCATGTAATAGCTCCATTACTCAGGAGGAGTGGGAAGCAGATAAGTAGAATGGTGAGGAATATGTTTTGACGTTGTCTATAAAGTTCATCATTAAACCTTAAAACAGGATTGGGTTTTTTAAATTTTTTTTCTTTTATTTTTTTTATAGTTTGTGAAGCAGTTCACTCTGTCCTTCAGAAATCACTAAACCAGGGGCACCTGGGTGGCTCAGTCAGTTAAGTGTCCAACTCTTGATTTCAGCTCAGGTCATGATCTCAGGGTTGTGAGATCAAACCCTGTGTCAGGCCCAACACTGAGCGTGGACTCTGCTAGAAATTTTCCGTCTCCCTTTCTGCTCCCTTTCCAGAAAAAAAAAATCACTAATCCAAAGAAATGCATCTAAATTCCTTTTTAGGCCCTAAACTGTGATTCTCGACCTTTGCTGGACTCACACCAATTGCTTTTATGTATTTATGTATTTATTTTTAATTTTTAAAAGATTTTATTTATTTATTTTGAGAGAGAGAGAGAGATAGCATGAGCAAGGAGGAGGAGCAGAGGGAGAGGGAAAAGCAGACTCCCTGCTGAGCAGGGAGCCCAATGTGGGGCTCCGTCCCAGGACCCTGGGATCATGACCTGAGCTGAAGGCAGACACTTAACTGACTGAGACACCAGACGCCCCTACACCAACTGCTTTTTAAATAATGAGATTATTTTAAAGTTTCTAAAAACACAGAGATGCTGAGGTCTCAACCTGGACTTCTTAAGTTAGGATCTCTGGGGATGAGGCTTCGGCATCAGTATTAGAACAAAGTTCTCTCAGGTATGGCAGCGATGGTTATAAACCTTGACCTAAATCATAATGTCACTGTAACGTTCAGGCATATTTGATTGGAATCATAAAATATAATAATAGTTGTGTAAAGGGACTTTTTAAAAAGGACATAAACCAGGGGGAAATTAAGTTGACAAAATGTAGAAAGGATAAATATAATTCAAAAACATTATCCATGGCTATGACAAAATAAGATTTCCAAGGCTCCCAAAGTACTAAAAATATGATCAATTTCAAAGGGAAGAACCATTCTTTTTCTTAAGAACTCAGATGGAATGGCTTTGGGAGGTGGTTAATTAGATTCAATGAAGGGTTGAAAATGTGCTTTTTTTTTTTAATTAGGGAAATCAGTGATAGAATCCACATTTCTGAGAATAAGAAACTAACAAAATATGACATGCTACATTCAAGGAAGAAGCTAAAGAAGTGTATTTGATGGTCTAACTGGAAATATTAACCCCTTGGAAACTCCTGACATCTATTAAGTCAGGAATGGAAAAGAGCTATCAGATAACAGAACCTATCCTCTCGGGAGCCGCCTGGATTGTGTCGAGCGCCCAGATAGAGGATAACGCGCTCCTCCCAGCCTACAGGCCATCCTCTTAAGTACTCACTTGGCAGACGTCCTGGAAAATTGTAGTGTTGTGAGGGCTAAGTTACTCTTCTCAGACATCTCTATTGGACATGATAAAGAAAAAAAAAAGCTCAAAGCACAAACTGTATACAATCCAATGTACATTTTAAAGGATGTACTAGTGAGTATTTACATAGTGGGTCAGATTTTCATTCTGTGAGATTCAAAAGAAGAAAAGAACTCTTTGAGTTGAGAATCTAGCTTATTGTTTTTAGTGATGGCGTTTAGAGACAAGTGATCCAATAGCCACTACTTTTGAAGATCGTGATTTTATAAGCAATGGAAGTTTCAAGTGTCAGTAACCTATGTCGCACTGGTTTAAGGTGATTGTCACAGTTATTTCAAAGTCCTCTAGCACTGTGACTTGTAGAAAATAAATCCGACATAATAAGACTGATGAAAACGGAGGCCTCTCTTTTCTTAACTGACATCTATTGTCAATGAATTGACAATAAAAGGCAAAACATAAAAAGAACTCAGCCTTTTTCTGGGACTCAGCTGACTGACATATCCTCAGAGTAAGACTTGTGAAATGAATATAATTATTAATTAATATTGGTTATTGCATCTTCTCAAAGAAAAATCCAAATTGTTGCAATGATAAAAGCCTTGATAGATCACACGTCTATCAATTTATTTTGGATTATTTTTCTTTTCTTGTCTTTCTTTCTTCTTTTTTTTCATCATGAATACCAGTTATTAAAAAAGCATATTTCCTTACAGACTTACTTTTTTTTGCCAAACTGGTATTGTCAGGAAGATTTGAACAATCTTTGGATTGTGTACAAAATAAATTATATCCTTTCTACGACTAGCTGTTTCTGAAACAAGGTTTATATATTTTTTGTTTTAGAAAGATGCTGATCCTCAGTTAAAAATTTGTATTTACAGATAAGTAAATTTAAAAATCTCCCTATGAAACATTTCACATGCTGAAAGTTCTGAGGACTTTTACTATTTTCTCTCCTTCACTTTTGCTCAGCATATACCTTCGATTTGATGGCCAAATGCTACTGTCAGCTCAAAAGGGCTTGGCTACTGCTTGTTCTTGGTAGTCCTATTGGTTCTTCTGAGCCACGTGTCAGAGGTCGTTTGGTCATTTGGAGGAGACTCTGCTGTCCTCCACCAAAGAGAGAGAAAAGCATCTGCCCTGAAGAATGAGTTCCTTGTCTGCCTGCCTGACATGTCAAGATTCAGAACTAGAGTGGCTATAACTTATGCGCCACCTGAGGACACCTGGAATGGAATATTGCACACAACTAGTATTGGGTCCTTGTCACAGCCCTGGATTTTAGCTTGGGTGAAGGTTGTCACTGCATGGCCAGAGCCTGGACAATTTAGAATTGTCTAAAGGAAAGTACTTCAACTTATAAAATATAGGCATAAATTCCTACTAAAATGATTAACTTTACTAGGTACATTGTTCCATAATTCGTTAGTTTAGTACAATATTACTCCTCAGTTAATAAATTTATTACTTTTCCATTTGAAAAGTGATTATTTACTTCCAAATGCACTTTAATTAACTGATTTATACTACCACTCATTTCAGACAGGATTCCAATTTAAAGGAAATGTCACAATGAGATAAATAAAATACAAATATGAATGGAAAAGGGGAAGGAAAAGAACATGAAATATAAGGAAAAGAAGATGTAATGCACATAGAATAATCTACATATAGATTTAAGGTAACACTTTATTCAAATCCTAGAAAATCGTGTGCTTTCTAATTTTTTTAATTCAATTGCTTATGAAATGAAACTGATTTAGAACTATTTTTATTATGATAGCCCATATTTTAAATTAGATGATATAATTGCTGTATGTTTAATAAAGGTACATAAATTTAGAGTGATCTTTAGTTTGTCATGCTTATCCAGGGTGTGGAGAAAGTCACAACATAGCGGAGGATCATATTGGCTCAAGAATTTTTTTAATGAATATGTTAAGTGTAGTCACAGTCAAAATATTTGAGAACATGGAACCATTCTGTAATATAAATACTTTCATGATTTCAATGCATTTTTCATGTTGAAATGAAATACATGGATTCAGTATATATATTGTTATATGTTTCATATTGATTATATGCACACATATTTTGAATAAACAAAAATCTGTTGGCAGCAAAGAATTAAGGAGAAAATGTGACACCACCACCATAACAAGTGTCTTTGGGAGCATTTTGCAAATTTGAATGTTGCTCACAACTAAAGATAAAAACAAAAATAAAAACAAAATTATAATCAAATGACAAAATGCTATGTTTATGGCTATACACATTACTTTTAGGTTTTAAAAATTGTTTGATAAAAATAAACAATTCTATTTCTCACTAATGCCAAGAAACAAGAATAAAACTCGCTCCCAGTGGAAAATTTTAATGGAAAGAGATTTTAAGAGAAGGAAAGAATTAAGTTTAATTTTTTTTTTGCCAGATAGTTGATCTACTTATTTTCTCAGTTTAAAGCATTTGACGTCACATTGTTCTTTTAAATAGAACATAATTAAAAAGTAGGTCTAGTGACAATAAATGAGAGAAATACATGTGTATTGAATTCCACCAGGTAGAGTTATTTTTCTGTTGCTGGGTATAATAAGTAACAATAAATTCTTAGGGCACAAATCTTGCATCTATGTATGAGGGCTGTAAAATTCAAAGCATTTAAGTATTGCAGTGGATAATTGCCTCAAAAAAAAAAAAAGAACATATAGGTTAGAGAACTGCTAATAAAAAAACAAACCCATGGTATATATTTCTGTAAGAATAATTCTTCTGGGGAGAAATACTGCTTCAGGTCGCAAAGAAAGCCATGCAAAATCTGTGCATGATTGGGGGGAAAGAAAGCATGGTGTCTACATGAACTAAGCATGTAAGGGAGAATATAAAACGCAATGGCAGGCAGCTCTAGCTACTGCAGGGACGTCTGAGATCAGCCCTGGGCCTGACGCTGAGGGGGAATGGGATAGACCGGTGATGGGTAGTAAGGAGGGCACGTACTGCATGGTGCACTGGGTGTTATACGCAACTAATGAATCATCGAACTTTACATCAGAAACCGGGGATGTACTGCATGGTGACTAACATAATATAAAAAAACATTAAAAAAAAAAGAAGAAGAAGAAAGGGCTTGCTTTAACAGGCCACCTTCGGCTTCAGGAGTCTTATTCCTAGAGTTGATACATTAAAATAAAAAGTTCCTGGTAGGGAATCAGTATAAAATAAACACCCCTCACATTAGTCAGTGGTTGAACAACTTCGAACTGTTTCACAGAAGGCTCTGATCAGAAGTTCTGTGTGTGTGTGTCTGTGAAACCAGCTATTACTAGGCACAGACGTTATAATATCAAAAGTAGTTCTCTCTGAAATGTTGAATAAAGAATAGGAATAGTTAGAGTGGAAAAAGTGCAAGATTCCCAGGAAGATTTGACTTATGATTGAGAGGAAAATGAATTCATTTATTTTTTGTAAGCAAATATCTTTCAAAAGTCTAATCAGGGTTGTATTCAGGAGGTAAAATGAGAAAATGTTGATTTCAGCAGTATGAAAAAGGACCAGTGGGGTCACTGGCTACTCATTTCATGAAGAAGGCTACGCCTGAATGACAGGCGTTTGAGAAGACGGCTTCTGAACATCACATCGTACCGCGAACATTGCATGGGCAGAAGAACCCGATTTCACTAAGTGTATTAATTTTAAGCAGAGATGAAAAACACCCTGATCAATTCAGTATAAGCACACAAAAAATATCTAATTATTTTTATGTTATAGAATATTAACTTGACAATCTAAATGTTAGGACAAACAAAACATTGACTTCAAGTAATGCTTTACTGCTATGGCACAATTAAATGCATGGTTTACTTGAATTACAGAAAACCCACTGAGGCATGCGTTATCATTTAAAAATATCTCCAAAGGTGTTGATTGCAGTTCACTGTTTCATTATGTGATAAACGCTTCCTGTGGAAGATTGAGGAGAAGGATTTGTGACATTCAAAAATACTATCTGCATGTTTGGTAAACTTGGGAAATTAGAGAAAAACATGGAAGCCTTAACTTTCAGGAATGCTTTAGAACTCTGCATTATCACTTGAAAGATATAATTTGGTCTGCTTAGTTGTCATACACCCATGGGAACACTACTAAATATAAACCAGCACAAAAAGCTACTGGACATAAGCATTCTCATGTCTTTATGCTGCTGCCTAGGCTGGCAAGAGCCTTCTGGGAGGGTGGGGGTGGGGTGGTAGCCACTCCACCTGTGGTGGGAATAAGCCACCTGTGAAAGGACTACATGGCGGGGAGCTGTGTCTGACACGGTCCTTAGCAGCGTGGGATGGTGGTCTGAGGGAATGTTTGAGGTGGAGACCACAGCTGAGTTGCTAGGACAGACCACGTGAATTCTCACCAGCAGACAGTCTTCCACTGTGTGAATAAAACCCAAATATGGGATATATACTTAATTATCAGGATGCAAGAGGACCTAGGGGGCAAAAGCACCTAGTGGTAATTCAGTTAAAGTGAGGTAGCCTGGTGAAGTAAGAGGGAAATGAGTATTTCACTTGATTCTAACACATTTAATTCGTCTTTCAACTACAACACAAAGATAATTATTTCAGACAATAGAACATTCTGTTTCAGTCTCTGATTAGGCCTTGCCTTTGGATTTTTTTCCCCCCTAGGGTTAACAAGAATCAGTCATAGCAGTAATTTCCTATGAAAAAGAAATCCTATCAGGCTCATGTCTGGGTCTGTGGAGCTGATGGATTGCTTCTTTTTTTATAGAGCCAAATCATTTCTGTAGGAATCAGCTTTCAAGTGTATAAATTTCAGTTTGGAAATTATTTCTCGCAATATTTGCTTTCAGTAATTCTTTTTTTAACATTAATTAGCCGAATAAATCCACCAAGGAATACAAAAGTGTTTCTGCAAAATAATACTATAATTTGTATTGAAAATGTGATTGAATACTGGGAGGAAATGAAAGAAACAAAAGGATCACAAAGGGAATAAGTCTCTTATAGCTATTCAAAATATGGAATAAAATATACTTATGCTTTCTTCTTTTTGATCTAATATATCTAATTTTTCATCCCATTTTCCCTTTCTATCCCTCTATCCTCTCTCAATGTAGACAGCGTCTCCTCTGTTTATTTTTTACAAAGATTTCAGTTGTGACTCACAGTTAGAATAAATGCTGACAGCTTACAGAAAAAACTTTCAGTTACTGAGATAAGTTTCAACATTAACAAAAAGTGAGCCTTCTTCTGTTGTTATGTTTTTGATCGATGGTAAGGGTGCAGTCAAGCCTTCTTTCGTATAAGCCAACAGATTTTTACTGCTGTGATATTTACGTTTTGATCATTTGTATTTTTTTTTTTAAAGATTTTATTTATTCGACAGAGAGAGAGACAGCCAGCGAGAGAGGGAACACAAGCAAGGGGAGTGGGAGAGGAAGAAGCAGGCTCATAGCAGAGGAGCCTGATGCGGGGCTCGATCCCAGAACGCTGGGATCATGCCCTGAGCCAAAGGCAGATGCTTAACCGCTGTGCCACCCAGGCGCCCCATTGATCATTTGTATTTTTATTATGCATTTGTAGGTACAAAAATTCAATCACACGTTGCCTGTTAAGATAAATGTAAGTATCCTTAACAAGGCTATGAAAAATGGTCTTTGCCTCCTTGAGGGGAAGTTTAACAATATTTTATATCAAGAATAAAAGTTAGTTCAATTATCAATCAGGGGTACTCTTTGAGTTCTTTCGTGGTAACAGATTTTATTTTATTTTATTATTTTTTAGAGATTTTATTTGTTTATTTCCAGAGAGAGAGACTGAGAGAGAGAGAGAACACAAGCAGGGAGAGAGACAGGCAGAGGGAGAAGTAGCCTCCCCGCTGAACAAAGAGCCTGATGCAGGACTCGATCCCAGGTTGCTGGGATCATGACCTGAGCTGAAGGCAGATGCTTAACGGACTGAGCCACCCAGGTGTCCCTTGTGATAACAAATTTTAATAGTGCAAATACATTAGCTATCACATTCCACGATCAGATGCATTGATAATGCACACAAAGAGCTGTGATCAAGTGGAGAAAATGCTGGCATTGGAATTCCATGATCTTGGTTTGGATCCTAGTTTGCCACTTAACCACTGGTAAGGTCTTGTTGGAGTAAGCCAGTTTGTCTGTCTTGGCTCCACTTTTCTTATCTGTTTAGTGGGGATAATAATTCATACTTCATAGGGTTTTTGTGTATGGATTAAGTATCATAATGTGCATGATAGAATCATTATGAATTTTACCATGTGGGAGTTGAATCTGTGCCTTGGCACCCCAAAGAACTCTTCCCAAGTTATATAAGAACACGGTGGGATTGTGAGGGAACTCCGGTGTTGAAAGTGGATCATCAAAATAGAAAATGTAAAGTTTTATTTATTTTTTAAAAAAGATTTTATTTATTCATTTGACAGAGAGAGAGACAGCCAGCGAGAGAGGGAACACAACCAGTGGGAGTGGGAGAGGAAGAAGCAGGCTCCTGCAGAGCAGGGAGCCTGATGCGGGGCTCAATCCCCGGACCTTGGGATCACGCTCTGAGCCGAAGGCAGATGCTTATCAACTGAGCCACCCAGGTGCCCTAAAAGTGTAAAGTTTTAAAATGTAACTTTTGGAGATTTACCTCTAAGCTTAGCAGCAATGACATATGTAATGGTAATGAAGACCACAAAATTATGGAGACTAATAGTATCGACATATAAAATAAATTACTGCCTTTGCTTATGAGAAAGAAGAAAGAGGAAAGAAAGTCTAACTTTGTTCTGTATACATCTATAGAAAAAAGCTGGTAAGAAACATCTAATTTGAACTGAATCCTTCTGAAGTTTCCTCTTACAGGAAATTATGTTTGAAGTTCTCAAACAAAGGAAAGCTCAGTTCTAAGTTTTACGTAGAAAACATGTCAATAACTTCTATAAAACTATCACTTCCTTTCCATTAGCACTTATTAAATTGATTCATAATTATTTTCACATGCCTGGTACTTTTATCAGACTACAAATTGTATTCTCCAGAGATATGAATGGAAAAAAAGAAGGAAAGACAGATGGAGATCCCCTTCCTCATTAACTTAATAAACATTTATAAAGTACCCTTTAAGTGGTAGGTTTTGGGTGTATAAAGTAACAACAAAAAATGACCCTGATTTCGGAGAATCTAGTCTAGAAGGACATATTCGTAAATGAAATAGGAGGCAGCTAGTTCAAGGGCCAGCAGATGAAGATATATAAAGGGTGTTTGGAGAGTGACACTTGAAAGGAATTTCCCTGGGAGATAAAATTTGAGATTACTAATAAGTGAGCTAAAATGAAGTTGGGGAGTTACAGTTCAGCCAAGTTAAAAAGCGGTCTAAAAGCACAGAAGCAAGAATCAACGTCATAAATTCTATCTAGGTCAAGCTATGGAGTCGATTTATTTTAGAGTTTCAAAGAAGCTACTAAAGGAATTTTAGGGAGTGACATGATTGATATTGAATTGTCTAAAAATTAGTCTGCCATCAGAGTGAATAATAGACTGAGGGGGGTGGGAATTGGGGAGGTGTGAGGGAAGGTAAGGAGGCTAGATCGGAACTATGCAGTGATTAGAGTATGAAATGAAATAAAGAGTTTGTAGTGAAAATGGAGAATGACATATAGATTTGAGAGTGATTAAGGAGGTAGAAAAATACGGGATGATTGGGATGATTGGTGAGTGATTTTAAAAGAGTCTAGGATGACTACTAAGATTTTTGCTGGCACAAGTGTCATGGTGCCAGTAATCAAGGGAAAAAATCATAAAGAGAGTGAATTGAATTTGGAACATGTTGACATATTGAATCAAACTGAGTTTGAGATGCTCATAGGACATCCAGGAGCTATCCAGCAGCTAGTTGAATATGTGAATCCACAGTTGCACCATCTGAAAGCAATATAATGCAAACCATGTATATAATTTAAGATTTTCTAGTAGTCACCAGGGATATTTATGTATAGGTTTTTGTGTGGAAATGTTTTCATTCCTCTGGGATAAATGCACAGGAGTGTAACTTCTGGGTCATATGGTAACTGTAAATTTGTT
Source organism: Ursus arctos (assembly GCF_023065955.2). Taxonomy (NCBI): domain Eukaryota; kingdom Metazoa; phylum Chordata; class Mammalia; order Carnivora; family Ursidae; genus Ursus; species Ursus arctos. Next base: position 74,144,007 of record NW_026623111.1, on the reverse strand, counting down.
TTTTAAGACACTGCCAAACTGTTTTCCAGAGTGGCTGTACCATTTTGCCTTGCCATCAGCAACGTTTGAGAGTTTCAGTTAACCGGCATCATTGCCTACCCTTGGTACAGTCATTTTTTAAAGCCTTTCTGATATGTGTGTAGTGATATCTAATTACAGATTTAATTAGAATTTCCTTAATCACCAATGATGTTGAACATCTCGTATGCTTATTTTACATCATGTGACTTCTTTGGCAAAATGTTCACATTTTTTGCATATTTTTGGGGGGTGAGGTGACCGAGTTACAGTCTCCACTGACTGAGCCAGCCAGGCACCCCTTAAATGAAAACTTAACATCAGTTAGGAAATGCTACCCCTTCTATTTTCAATAACAGTCTGTTATGTGGGCAGTCGTCTACCCTGTAGCTCATTTCTCAAAGCCTGGTATTCTGCTTACAGTCAGATCCATACATGTGCCGTTCCAGATAAAGTCTAGGAGTTCATGCACAAATCTACCGGGTTACGTTCTTGAGCTCCTTCCCCTTCTCCAGCTCTGCAACACACCCAGTTTCTAGAGTTCACCTTTCCTGCTCACTTTGCTAGAACACTGGGTGTTAGTTATATGCACTGCTGCATATTTCCACACCTGTCTGCCCCCATGGCCAGGAGAGAGAATGGGGGAAAAAATACCAGAGCATTTCCCCCACTCCTTTACCAGTGGAGATGTCCTTTTTATTTCCTTGGACCAGAAATTCAAATCTTCTCTTGAAACTCTCTTTGTTTGCCCCTAGTCTGCAGTTCTCCTCCTCCTCCTCCTCCTTCTTCTTCAAGTTTTATTTATTTATTTATTATCTCTATACCCAACATGGGGCTCAAATTCAGGACCCAGAGATCACGAGTCACTTTCTTCTTCCGACTGAGCCAGCCTGACCCCGCCCCCCCCGCCCCCCACCCTGCCTGCGCCGCAGTGTGCAGTTCTGGGTTTCTGGATACATACCCAAGACAGAAGATACCAGAGGAAAAAAGAAACGGAAAACTGAAATCTAGGTCAGTGGACCTTGAGTTCTGATTTCCTTAACTGCTCCATGCATCTGTCCAAGGTTTTTAGTTGCTTGTGTGAGCTGACATTATCTAGAATGGAACCAGATTCCTTCTTCTCATGTATTTTGATTGTTTGGTTTCTGATAATTCTTTAGGGTGGTGCTGATGAAGATGGCTGTAGGTTAAGGAGAAGCAGATGTGGGCAGGGAAAACAAAGAACATTTGCTCCCTTTTCCTCCTATTCCAAATACCGCTGACTTTTATTATACATTTAAAAGGAACCCTTGCAGGGCTGCCTGGGTGACTCAGTCAGTTAAAAATTTGATTCTTGGTTTTGTTTTGTTTTGGTTTAGTTTTTTTTTTTTTTAAGATTCTATTTATTTATTTGACAGAGAGAGACAGCCAGCGAGAGAGGGAACAAAAGCAGGGGGGTGGGAGAGGAAGAAGCAGGCTCCCAGTGGAACGAGCCTGATGTGGGGCTTGATCCCAGAATGCCAGGATCACGCCCTGAGCCGAAGGCAGACGCTTAACGACTGAGCCACCCAGGCGTCCCTGATTCTTGGTTTTGGCTCAGGAAATGATCTCATGGGTCGTGGGACCGAGACCCGCCATTGGCTCTGCGCTCAGCAGGAGTCTGCTTGGATATTCTCTCCCTCTGCCCCTTCCCCCCACTTGCACGCTCTCTCTCTAAAATCAATCAATCAATCAGTCTTTAAGGGGAAAAAAAAGAAGCCCTTGCAAAGCAAGCATGGATATGAAACAACCGAATTTATGTTTTAGAAATATCTTCTCTTTTTCTATATGGAGAAATATGCTATGGGGAGAAAAACCTAAGGGAAAGGGAGTGAGCTCTTTCCTGGTTCTTGCCTGAGGGATAAGTTACATTTGGGTATCGGATAATCTGGTCTCTGTTTTGACCCAAGCATTCTGACCCTAAGAATGCTTGACTGCATTTAGTTAAAGACATTAATAAATTGGCAATGTAGATATTTTATGAAGCAAATTCAAGTAAGCCAAATTAATTATTTTATCATTTTTTTAAATGGAGATGTTAAGTGTGCCCTCATTTTATATTTTAACTTTATTATGCTGAAATCATTTTACAGGTGTAAGTCTTTTCCATGTAAAGTTTACAGGGAAGGTTTGTTTCTTCTTTTAATTCTGATATTAATTTTTTGAGAACCGTTTTTCTTAAGAGTGAAGTTGGAGCAGTGGACTAGTTAATCTAAACATTTCCCTATGATTTTAAAATTTTGGAATGATTTTGTACTATTTACTTTGCTTTACATAACATAGTACTTAAAATTGTGGTGAAATTTGCCATTTTAACTACCTTCAAAATACAATTCATTGAAATTTAGTACATTCCCAATGTTGTGAAGCATCAGAAATGTTATCAATTTTGGTAATAAACTTGATTCAATAATTTTTTATCAAATTAAACTTTTAAAGATTTATAGATCAAATTTTTCTTTTGTACAGATTAGATCATTATTAGTTTAACTTGTTTAGATAATATTATTATTTTAACTTTATTTTATTTATTATTATTTTAACTTTGTTTAGATAATATTATTTTAACATTATTAGTTTAACTTTATTTAGGTAATAAGGATTATTATCCTTATATAAAGTATAGTATTTAAAATTAATAAAAGATAGTTTGTAGTTATTTCTTAACTAATCCATGAAAAATTGTGAGCAATTCCTTCTGGATTTTTTTTCAGTTTTTCTATTTCTGGTATCTGGATTTTTATAATGTTACACTAATTCTTTTTTTTTTAAGTCACTAGCTAGTTTTATTTATTTGTCAGAGAGAATGAGAAAGAGAGAGAGAGAGAAGCAGTCACCCCACTGAGCAAGGAGCCTCATACAGGACTCAATCCCCAGGACCCTGGGATCATGACCTGAGCTGAAGGCAGCCGCTTAACCCACTGAGCCACCCAGGCATCCCAATGTTAAACTAATTCTTTACTGTACTTGGGACTATTGAATACCGAGACTACTAAAGCTGCCATGTTTCTAATGAAGCATATAGCAGTTAAGATTAAAATATTTTTGAAGTCAACTTAACAGATAAAAACTCTAAGGGAAAAAGATGCCTTCAAATTATCTTGCTTTGGCTTCAGCACCATGTTGGCAGGAGTCTTGGGGCTTTTTTCCTGTGAAAACTCTGGCATTTTATAGTTTTGGAGTCTATCTGCAAACTGCGGTAATTCTGGAGAATTTACAGTAGTTGGGATAAGGATAAAGAAAGATTACCAAGTCCTGAGCTTAACTTTTATTATTTTGTAGATGATTGCATACACAATTTCATATTTTTAATATATGTAAAACAATGGAGTGCATATTTATTTTAATGTAAAAAATAACTTACAATGTATTTTTTTGTTGAAGTGGATCTTCCTGGGAATCCTGAAGTATAGACTTATGTCACAAGCCAAACACTGGAATTCAAGACTTAATCCTAAAAGAGAAAGAACAACATGATCTAATAATCTTGATATTAAATATTTATGTTTTATATAGCAATAAAAAGTGAGAACCAACATTCATTTATTCATTCCACAAATAATTCTGACCACCTTTTATCTGGTAGGATATCTTCTTAAAGTAAGCTAAATAGGAGAGTGAAGGAGACGACATTCAAGATCCATGTTGTCATAAGGCTAATATTCTGAAGGGAGGAGGACAGACAGTAAATTAAAGCTATAATATAATTTTGGATAATGATAAATGCTATGAGAGAAATAAAACATAATCATTTGGTAATGGCAGCTAGAGGGGAGATTCAGGTTAGATAAGGCGTTTAGTGACGACATTTCTTGATATAGAGCTGACACCAAAGAGAATGCTGGGTGGAAGGAAAGCAATTTCAAAAGCTTTGAATTGGAAAGGAGTTTGGTGAACTTGGAGGAAGGCCAGCCTGTGTGGCTGGGTCACAAAGACAAATAGGAGGAGTGAGATGTGTTGAGGCTGGAGAGATAGACAGGGATAGATGATAAGAGGACATTTAGGCAAAAAAAGAGATGTTTGCAAATGGTTCTAAATGCAAAGAGAAGCCACTGGTGAGTTTTAAGGGACTTACCATGATCTATTTTACATCGTAGAAGGATAACTTGGATTGCTGTATGAAGAATAGATTTTAGGAGTTCTAGAGAAAAAAGAAGAATATTTAGAGGCTACTTCAGTACTATCAGCAAAAGATGACAATGACATGGACACTGGTTGTAACGGCAGAGCTGGAGGGAAGGCAACAGATAAAGAGGGTCTTTTTGAGGGAGGTGGAGCAGGCCAGGTGAGGAAGTAGGTGTGCAGGTGATGTAAGAGGGGTATAAGGGATGGAAGGAAGTCAAGGATGTCTTCCAGGAATTTTGCTTGAACAAATGATTGGAAATGGATGCCCTTTCTTAGCTAGGGAAGACAAGGAGAGAAACAAGTTTAGGAGCTTCTGGGGGGAAAGCTCTGAGATAGAGATTCAAGATGGGGCATCAAGAGCACAGCATACAGACCACAGAGTCATGGGACTGGATGGGATCTCATCAGTGAGGCTGGATAAAGAAGTGAAGGAGGCCCAGCACTGAGCCAACAAAAGAGGCTGAGAAGAGAGTCCATTTCCATGGAGAAAAATACGGACAATGTTGTGAGATGTAATTAAAGAGAATAAGATGTTTTGGGAAGGAAATTGCTGCAAGATCAAGTCAGATGAGGACAGAGAAATGACCGTTAGTTTCACATCATGGACATTATTCTTACCTTGACAAGTACAATTTCAGTGGCTGGAGAGGAGATAAACTTCACTGGGATGGGTTGAGGATACAGGTGAGATGATAAAAAGAAGTCAGTGAATCTGACTAGTCATCTATTGATAAGTTTGTTGTGAAGGGGTCAGGAAAATGAGATAATAATTGGAAGGTAATGTAAGTTCGAAGGAGGGTTTTTTTTTTTTTAGTAGTCTGTATGTTTGCTGGAATTATCCCGTAGACAGAAAGAATCTAATGATTTGTGGAGAATCACAGGGTGATTGCAGGCTTGAATTTCTTTAACATGGGACGGGGGGGTGGGATGAAATCCAGAAAGTAAGAGGAGGGGTTGGCATTTTTAGGCACTGGGGAACTTTTTTTTTTCATTGTAATAAGAGGAAGGCAGAGAATGTGACTGTCGATGTAGATAAGTTAATAAAGTTGGTGGTGGGAAGTTGAGGGAGTTCCCATCTGATTGCTGTTCTTTTCTCAGGAAAGAATGAGGTGAGTTCATGAGCTGTGGAGGGGAGCGGGGCTTAGAGAGAAAGAAGATCTGAATCTGGTCTCAAATGGGAAATGCAGCAGGATTCCTGGGCACTGGCAAGCATTCTTCATAAATTCAGAGAAAGATCAATCTATGTGATTGTTGATTTTTCTCCAGGACCGTTCGGCTTCTGTGGCAGGGGTACAGAGAAGTGGATGATTGAGTTTAACCAGCGTTGGCATGTAATTAAATGGGAAAGAGGGAGGGAGAGAAAACAGAGTTAAAGGCAAGTTGATGGTGTAATCATCCATGGAATCTAGACTGAGAGAGGTAAGAATTGAGGATGTGAGATGATGGGAATGAAAAACCCTTTGCTCTTCTCCACTCAGTTGAACAATTGCTGGCACTGAAGGTGGGAAAGGAAGGAGCAGGGAAGGGAGGTATGCCTAAAAGGTGGGAGCTTGACATTGAGATGTTTTTTTGCTGTGGTATATTTATTAGTGATGTCAGGGTCCAGAGTTACGGCATTGGACATGATGACTGAGGAAAAGGTTGGAGAGAAGATCTAAGCACTGAGAAGGCAAGGGATTAGGAAAGCCAGTGTTTTCCATAAAGTGCTCCCCAGGGAGAAAATACCCTGGGCAGTTCTGTCCAAAACTGAAGCAGTCACTCTGGCCATGCAACAGAATTTTCTCTTCCCCATCGTTTTCCCCAACGACTTTCATCACTGAGATCAGTGCTTGGGGCTTCGGTCGTAGGTTGGGGCAGTGCCATTAGAATCACGCTGCACGCAATAGTGCTCAGAGCACATTGCTTCCTTGCACCCACTCCGGCAAGATAACATTCCCAGGGGAAAGTTGACCAGTTATAGCCCTCAAGACTTAGCCACAACAGAGATAATTTCAAAATTTCAAACCCCGAAGGTCACAAGATGTGTTATATAAAAATAAGGAATTGGGTGCCAATCTCCAGTTTTTCTCTAGGGTAATTATTTAAGTATTTAAATGATCATGTTTTCATTTGAGTAATTGCCAGGCTATGGTAGTTTGTAGCAAGGGGCACTTATCTGAGCAGACCTCGGATGGTATTGGAAAAAAAAGATTTCGTCAAAATTACAGTGTGAGAAGGTCAAAGTTATCTGACATTTTTGAAAGCTCTTGAGATTCTTTTTTTCTGTCTCCCAATATAATGTAGAAAAATAAAACGATATTAGAATCTGGGGAATTAGAGTATTGTGGATTCAGTAGTGGTTGTTGGAAAAATATAAATTAGGATTAGAATGTCCCTCTGTTCAGCAGTAAGAGTTAATACAGCCTTTGGCAGTGCTGTATCCCAACAGAAGGATTGCAGGCATGGATAAAACTGCTTTGTGTATTCCTTCACGCAACAAGTGTTTATTGCAGGCCTCCTGTGGGCTAGGCATGAACAGCCTAAGTCCCTGCCTCTGGGGCTGTCCATTTTGGTGGAAGGAGGCAGACAATACCAAATGCATATTTAGCATATTGAAGTGGGTAATTGCTATGAGAAAAGGAAGGAGGGCAAGGAGAAATGGTGTGAGGTAGAAAGGGGGTGGTGTCTTTTCTCTAGGGTCTTCTGGGTAAGCCTCTGATGGGGAGACACGAGGTTTGAGAAGTGACATAAAGGAAGGGAGAGAGAATACAAGCTCTAGATGGGACTTTAGAAGTTCGCATTTTTATGTCCAAATCTACCAGCTTCTGCCTGGGCTTCTTGCCTTTCCTGGGACATGGCCTGCTGTCCCACCTGACACTTTTCAACTTGGCTTCCAGAGCTCTGCCTGGCTCTCCGGTGACTCCGAATCCTGTAGGGAGTCAGTCTTGACTCTCTGTACCAGAAGTGAAATTGGATCCTATCCACTTTGCCCCTCTTTTGTATCCCTACAGAATTTTATTATGACACCTATAAAATGCTATTACTTTTTGTGTTTATGTACCTTTCTCCTAATGCTTGGCAGCAAGGTCCTTGAGAGTAGAAGTTGTGGCCTATTCATCTCTGTATCCTCAGTGCTCATCACAGGGTCTGACATATTACAGGTGCCAAAATTTTGTGTTAAAAAATGATATTTAGAGAATAAAAAGGAATGAGCTATCAAGTGATGAAAAGACATGGAGGAACCTTGAAAGCAGGTTGCTTAGTGGAAGAAGCCACTTTGAAAAGTCTACATACTATATGATTCCAACTATACAACACTTTGGAAAAGGCAAACTATAGAGACAGTGAAAACATCAGTGGTAGCCGAGGGATGGAGGTGGGGGGCTCGGCGGGGGGAAGGAATGAGTAGGGTGAAGTACAGGACTTTTACGATGGAGACACTATTCTGCATGGTGTTATAATGATGTATACATGTCATTATTCACTTGTTAAAACCCACAGAACTGTATGACACCAAGAGAGAACACTAATGTAAATTATGGACTATAGTTAATAACAATAATAATAATGTATTAGTATTGGTTCATCAATTTTAGCGAATCAACCCCATTAATGTAAGATATTAAATGTAAAGTAGCTATGTAGGGGGGGGGGATTGGGGAATGAGAAGTTGCTATAAGGAATGTTATGTATTATGTACTCAATTATTCTATAAATCTGAAATTGTACTTTAAAATGTCTATATATTATTAAAAAATAAAATTTGGGGGGCACCTGGGTGCCTCAGTCAGTTAAGCATCTGTCTTCAGCTCAGGTGCTGATCTCAGGGTCCAGGAATTGAGTCCCATATTGGTCTCCCTGCTCAGTGGGGAGTCTGCTTCTCCCTCTCCTCCTGCTCCTCCCCCCTGCTCGTGCTCTCTCTCTCTCAAATAAGTAAATAAAATCTTATAAAAAAATAAAAATAAAATTTGGCAGTGAAAGTAAGGATTGATGTAGGATAGTAGATTGACTATTTTTTAAAGATTGCTTTTCAAAAAGGAATGCTTGAACCTCTGTTATTTTTATTTTTATTTTTTTTAGAGGGAGAGTGTGAGTTGGGGGGAGGGCAGAGTGAAAGAGAGAATCTTTTTTTTTTTTTGAGATATTTTTTATTTATTTGAGAGAGAATGAGAGAGAGAACATGGTGGGGGGAGGGTCAGAGGGAGCAGCAGAGTCCCTGCTGAGCAGGGAGCCGGATGCAGGACTTGATCCTGGGGCTCCAGGATCGTGACCCGAGCTGAAGGCAGTCGCTTAACCAGCTGAGCCACCCAGGCGCCCCAGAACCTCTGTTACTTTTAATGGTGTGAAATACTTGATGTAATTCACAAACAGCTACCTTCCTTCCTCCTTCCCTATCCCAGGTACAGCGGAGGGTGCCAGATGGGCAGTGTCAGTGTCAGTGTGCTGCAGAGAGAACACGATATTCAGGCAGACATGGGTTCAAGTCCTACCTAGCTGTGAGATATCCCTGAGCCCCAATGTCCTCCACTGCATGAAGATCATTCCACTGGCCTCAGAGGATTAAATGAGCACACTATTACACAGTAGAACAGGGACTGGTGTAAAGAGTATGACTACAGCATGCTAGCTTTCTTTATTTGCCCTTTCAAGAGAATATAAAAAATTAAGTACAAGTCTGAATAAGTGGTGGGAGAAATTAAGAAGGACACACAAAAGACTGATCACATGTTGGTGTAGCACTGAATTCAACTTTTAACCTTAAAACTGAGGACTAGCCCTAGTTTCCATTTGGTTCTGTTAGGTTCCTTTTTTCTTTCTTTTTTTAAAGATTTTATTGATTTACTTAGAGAATGAGAGGGGAAAGGGCAGAGGGAGAAGGAGAAGCAGACTCCCCGATGAGTAGGTCTCAATCCCAGGACCCCAGGATCAGGTCCTGAGCCAAAGGCAGACGCTTAACCTACTGAGCCGCCCAGGCGCTCCCGTTAGGTTCCTTTTGAACAGGCACCAAGCTGCTTCTTTGACACATTTCTAGCTTTATTAAAACAACTTCTATATAATGACAGGTGAAGTGACTTTTCTCATGTTGGGTTTTCTCAGGCAATAGGTGAGAAGTGAGAAGGTGAGAAGGTAGAATCAGCCAGTGAAGAAATATGGGAAAAGCTTGGAAGTGCCTCGATAGGGAATGTGGCATCGCTAACAATATATCATACTTTATAATTGTTTGGCTACAAGTCTTAGTTTCCTTACAGAGGGAAAATTACCGTACCATGTGTTAGTTATCTTTACACTGTGTCTTCCACCAAGAAGCAGTGTAATATTGAGTAGTGGGTGCTCAATAAATATTTATTAAATTGAAAACATATATAGGTCTTCATGAAAAAGCAGTCTTTTTTTCCTTTTTTCTTTCTTTCTTTTTTTTTTAAGTAGGCTCCACACCCAGCATGAAGTGTAATGTGGGGCTCGAACTCATGACTGTGAGATCAAGACCGGAGTTGAGATCAAGAGTCTGATGCTTAACTGACTAAGCCACCCAGGTGCCCTGGAAAAGCAGTCCTTGTCATAAGAAAAAAAAAAAGCTTGTCTATTGGGCTCTCATTTATCTATACATCAAAGACTGGGCTGTAGGACATATTAAACACACACACTCACACACACACACAGACACACACACCCATATATGTAAAAGCGAAACATTAATCTAGGAACATACTTTCCATGTTTCTCTCTCAGCTTCTTAGTTTGGACGCTCTGCCTAACATCTGTAGGTTTAAAAGCAGTTCAAAGCAGGCCCCAAAGAAAAGAAATGCACTTAAAATATCTCAGCTTGACTCTCACCACTCCGTACAAGGTTCAAATGTGATTTGGACACCAACACACGAAGCTAAGCTTTGTGTGAGGAAGTGAATGTCAGACTGAAATGGGAAACTAAGGAGGTCATTCCCCCTTTGTTGAGCTTCTCCTTCTCGTCAAGCCCCTGGGCTGCACGTTGTCGTTCTTGTTTGTCACTGATAGCCTATCACAAAGCCCCCTCTGTTAGGATGCCGTACCTGAGACGCCCACTAGCCAGCAGAGCAGAAACACCAAGGTGGAACCACCTTCGCCAAACCTCTCACACAATAGCTGCTGCTGTCACAGCAGGACAATTGAGTGGATCTTATGGTGGTATATTTTTTCCCATCATATGCATGACAGAAAGTCTAATGGACCTTGTTCATTTCTTGAGTAGCTTTTAAGTCCCTATAAAATGGCCTGTTATCAGTTCCATCAGTGTTCCCAAGATGTCTACCAGCATGTTAGGGAGCCCCGACAGTAGCTGTCTTTTCAGTCCTCCAATCAACAAGGAGAAGACAGTAATTAGCTGAAAAGTTAGAGAAGAAGACTATTTGTACCCCAGAAGGAAGAGCTAAATACTGATGGCATTTTGTGATAAATAAATTTCACAGCCTTTAAATATGGAAGGATTCATGGGGCGCCTGGGTAGCGCAGTGGTTAAGCGTCTGCCTTTGGCTCAGGGCGTGATCCTGGCGTTCCAGGATCAAGTCCCACATCAGGCTCCTCCGCTGGGAGCCTGCTTCTTCCTCTCCCACTCCCCCTGCTGTGTTCCCTCTCTTGCTGGCTGTCTCTCTGCCACATAAATAAATAAAATCTTTAAAAAAAATAAATATGGAAGGATTCAATGGACTATATTATTTTGTACAAGGATTAACCATGTGTCTTAGCAAAGAATTTGGATCACTGCCCTTAATAATAAAAATGTTAAAAACTTGATATGATTTTATAGCCAATCTTGGGATATATTATTCTCCAAGTGCAGTGCTAATTACACCCTGGTATTGTACTGGGAACAAATATAAGAAGAGGGAGAAGAGTAGTAAAATAACATCAGAAAGACACTATTTTTAAAATTACCACTCAGAATGTCTCCGTCATTTTCTAAGACTTAAATGTTGATGTAAATGGGAAAGACTTCTTGACATGCAACAGGAAAAACTATATCTGATGCTGATATTACCATCCATCTAGTAAGGTTTCCTCTAGAATTTAAACTACTTTTGGCTTCTAGTAATATGCTGGCTCCTTGAAATATTTTCTGAAATTCCTAACTTCTCCCGCATCTCCAGATGGTAACTACCACCTGGGCTCCTCATTAAGTATAAGGGCTTCAGCTTTCCTGTTCAAATTGTTGTTGGACTTAATTCTCAGTTCATATATGCAGGTTTCACAAACTCATTTCTATGCCTCTGGGCAATTAATCTTGGTCAGCATGTGGTGTCCTGTCGTCTTGAGGGGGATGTGCTTGAGTTGGATGGGGTCACATGGTCCAAGGCATTGGAGTAGTGTGCATCTAACCCAGGAATAACTTGTGTTGAGGGTATCTTCTCATTCGCCTATATATGTTGCTAACCCCTTAGACATCACTTGTTTTTCATGTCATGGCCCCTGTCAAACTGGATGACATTCCCCATCACTTTCCAGTATGCTTTGCCATGTGCTACTTTAATGTTTCTGATACCTTAAGCTGCATGAAAGTGGCAATCTACGAAGCAGTTTGTGACCTATCTCCTTAAATGTTTTGTGCAGCATTTCTACTCTGGCTTTACAGGGATCTGGCTAGGCATGGAGTGCAAGGTGCTTCCACCATCCATGGACCACTGCTCCCATAATCATCTCTCTCTCTCTCTCTTTTAAATTAAAGTCTAGTTCACATGCAATGTTACATTAGTTTCAGGTGTACAACACAGGGATTGATCCAATAGTCTATACGTTATGCTATGTTCATCGCAAGTATACTTACCATCTGTCACCACACAATGCTGTACAACGCCATATAACAATACCATTGACTACATTGCCTATGCACTCATAACCTTCTCTTGTGTTTCATCCTCTCATGGGGAGTCTTTTTAAAGCCTTGGGAGAAAGTCCTCCCTATTTCGCCTTGGGGGCATCTTATATTGTCTCAAGGGATTCGATTTTAGGAAATCAAAGCAGTAAGATTGATTGATAACTATTTTTTTCATCACAACCCAATCTGTCTTTGGGAATAGAAGAGAATTGAGAGCAGACCATCTGCTTGGAGGAGGGAAAGGAACAGAGGAAACAAGTAAGTGAGGCCAAAAGTCATTTATAGCTCAAAAATATTTTTCTGCCATCAGTGCTACACTGCTTTTTACTCAGAATAATGCTTAACCATATAATGTATAATCTGTATAACGTTCATGGAGCAAATCCAGGAATTCAAGAGGGCAAACTCATATCTCTCTATCAAACTTTATTCTCCTTGATGTCAGGGAGAACTTGATTCATTCTGTAAAGTTGATGGACCCATGGAAAATGGTTCTGTTGTATAGCTAGAGATGATACTGAAATGTCATTTCTTAAATTTGTGAATGGAAATTATGATTAGCTATCTGTGACACCAGGCTGCATGATTGTGCATTAAAAAACAATTTGCAGGGGCGCCTGGGTGGCACAGCGGTTAAGCGTCTCCCTTCAGCTCAGGGCATGATCCCGGCGTTCTGGGATCGAGCCCCACGTCAGGCTCCTCCGCTGTGAGCCTGCTTCTTCCTCTCCCACTCCCCCTGCTTGTGTTCCCTCTCTCGCTGGCTGTCTCTATCTCTGTCGAATAAATAAATAAAATCTTTAAAAAAACAAACAAACAAAAAAACCAAAAAGAAAAAAAAAAACAATTTGCAAATGTTGTATGACTTCATTCAGGTAAGGATCCAAGGAATCATGGAGGCACAAAGTATAAGACTATAAGTTGAGCTTTGACTAGAACAGTGATTCTCACTGTGGTCTCTAGACCAACATTATGAAGAAATTACTAGAAATGCAAGTATCCTGGGGTGCCTGGCTGGCTCAGTCATTGAGTGTCTGCCTTCGGCCCAGGGCGTGATCCTGGCATTCTGGGATTGAGCCCCAGATCAGGCTCCTCTGCTGGGAGCCTGCTTCTCCCTCTTCCACTCCCCCTGCTTGTGTTCCCTCTCTCGCTGCCTCTCCCTCTGTCAAACAAGTAAATAAAATCTTAAAAAAAAAAAAAAAGAAATGCAAATATCCCAAATATACTAAATAAGAAACTCTGAGATTGGAGTCTCCATATCTGTGTTTTAATAAGCCCTCTTTGTAATTCCGTTGCACGTTAGAGGTTTGAGAACCCCTGGACCAGGGGATGATTAGCTTGAATCAAATAAGTGATCTTAGGTAAGTAGCTTCACCCTTGGGTCTCGATTTTCTCTTTTATTAAAATCACTCCATATTAATTTAATGGGAAGAGATCCTTTTGTCTTACTCTTCTTAGAACAAGGTACAAACATATACCCCAGCTTGTTTTGCTTGGCTTATTGGTTATAACATATGTCCTTGATCTTATAATCTGCCTAAGAAGAATGGAAGCATGTCTGTGTGTTTCTCTATATTGCACATTCCCTAACAGGCAATATGCAAGACGGGTAGGGGTGCAGTTTCTCTGGAAAGATAGCCTGGTGTCAAATCACCAGCTCTAACTCTTACTGGGTGAGCTTCATGAAGTTTTCAACTTCATCATCTTCCTCATCTGTAAAATTAAGATCATGCTGTAATCCTCCCTACCTCAGAGAGGTAGAATGAGATAATGTCATGTGAGAATGAGACAATACAGGATAGGTGCTTATAGCAGGGCCTGGCTCTGGTTAGTGCCTAATAAATGTTAGCAAGTTCTGGGTTGACCGCAGGCTGGGCTCTGTTGTAAGGTCCAGAGTTGAAAAAGACGTCATCTCTTCACTGAAGAAGCTTGTTATCCCAGTAGGAAGAGTCAGACATATAAACTTATAATCCCCAAAGTTATTAAAGATCTGTAATAGCACCTGGGGAGGACGAGGACAATAATGGGACAAAGGGTTTTAAAAGGACAGTTCAAGTAGAGTGAGATCTACCATCGTGACTGATGGGCAGTCAATAGAATGATCTTCATGTAATTGTAATGAAAATGCCAATAAGAAATACCAGTGAACACTTAGTACTTATCAGACCCTGTTCATTATCTCAATTAGTCTTTTTCAGAAACATATGAAGCAGGTATTTGTATTATCTGCATTTTAAAAACTAAGAAACTGGGGCTTAAAGGAGGAAGGAAATTTAATTACAAAGGTGGGGGTTCTGACTCAGAGTTCTGTATTTCTCAGGATTTACTATTATTAAAACTTATTAACAATAAACTTATTAAATTGTTGATTACTAATAAATTATTATAAACATTTATTATTAAATTATTAATAATACATTTATTTAAACTCATGTAAAATGTTTTCAACTCTCCCAACAATTTAATTCTTTGTTTCACAGGTTTTAAATAAGATATAACAATCTTAAAGAAATGAAATGATTTGCCCTACAGCATGCCCCCCTTCCCTCCGTTATAATTTAAGGATTGCAATTTAAGACCCTGGCTTTTTTCCATCTCCCTTCCATCTCTGCTTCACTGAAAGAATCAAACTGCCATCTTCTTACTCATAGCAAAACAAAACAAAACAAAAATCAGAAGACGCTACAGAAAGAACCTGCCGTTTCAGACAAAGCACTTCATAAAGTGGGGGGCTGCTTCGGAACTCGTCCAGAGGGGCACCTACGATTGTGTGGCAGTGCTGAGCTGCCAGATCGGAGCAAGCCTGAGAACGCCCCCCTCTCCGAGTGCCAGCATTCTTCACCACCCTTTCTTGTAGGACGTCAACTCAGTCACTTAAACCTTTTCCTTGCTAATTCCCCTGCAGTTTGAAGAGCTTCTCGATCTCATCCAGAGTCTCGATTTGTTAGGAAAAGTGAAAGAACCAGTTATTCATCACTGCATAAAACATAATCAATTTACTTGACCAATAATTCTAGCTAAATAATTCTATTTGAACAGAAAATATACTTTTAAAAGATGAAATAAAAAAATAAAGAGAAAAATCATCTTGTCAGGGAGCCCAAAAAACAACCAACCAACCAACCAAACAACAAACAAACCAAAACGTTATTTGGCATGTCTTTAGACAAAACAAATCTTTTACCAGCCTTTCGTAAGAGCCTTTAGCGGGGAACATATAAAGCAAAAGAATCAGCCAAGATTTGTAGCTCTTGGTGAGGCACTGAAATTTATTAGAAAGCACATGCCCCTGTACAAGTGAGGACTAACGCTGATTGGCTTCCCTATTGTGCCCCCAGATGAGAAATAGGTAAACACTTTGTATATTTTCCCTTGGTTTTGAGACTGATACAATACATAGGTCAGCAGAGTCAACAACATTTAAATTGTTAAAACGGTTTTTTCTGCGTCTTCTGGGAATGGTAAAACAGGATACAGTCTTTTATTCTCATTTCCCTTCGTGAAATGCAGTCTCTTCTTTTTGGAACACATGATAGTTGCTGTGCATACAGATAGGTCCTAACAATGCTGCTCTGACATTTAAGCATTTCACCTTCTATGCACTACAGCCTGTTTGTCCTTTTAAACTTGGCTCCTGGGCCAAATGCAAAGGAACCACTGTGTGACTTTTTGCTTATCTTCTGTACCCAAGCCTACAAAGTTAGTGCTTGAGTGTGTCAGGTATCACCTAGGGACTTAAGAACGAGGCTTTTTACAGTTAACCCAATCCCGTGACCTGCACCACACTGCCTTTGATTTGAAGGCAGTTTAGTTAACTACCAAGACTGCCTACTACATGGATCGGAATCAAGTTCACCTGAGATGTGGGCACACAATAATTCGCAGTTTTCTGCATAATGGCTTTGGGCATACTCCATTACACGCTGGAGTGTCTGCCAGTGGGAAACAGGAATGTTTTTCTTCTTGTACATGCTGCTTCATTCACAGAACTGCTTTTATATTTTTAACTTTTTATTTGGAAATAATTTCAGAATTTTAGAAAACTTGTAAGAATTTGTATAGTTCAAATAATGTCCTGATATTCATTACCCAGATACACTTATTATCTCCATTTTACCTCATTTGATTCACCGTTGGCTCAAATTCTTTCTCTCTCTCTCTCTCTCTGCACATGCATATATATATATTTGGAATCACTGCAGGGTAAGCTACATATATCATGGTCCTTCACCCTTTAATACTTCCGTGAATATTTCTTTTTTTTTTTTCCTTAAGATTTATTTGTTTATTTTTGAGGGGGAAGGGGCAGAAAGAGAGGGAGAGGGACAAGCAGACTGCGCCGAGCATGGAGCCCTTCGCAAGTCTTGATCCGATGACCCGGAAATCAGGATCCTAGCTGAAATCAGAAGTTGGCCATTCAACCAACCGAACCACCCAGTTGCCCTGGATGTTTCTTAATAATACGATATTCTCGGGGCGCCTGGGTGGCGCAGCGGTTAAGCATCTGCCTTTGGCTCAGGGCGTGATCCCGGCGTTCTGGGATCGAGTCCCACATCAGGCTCCTCCGCTAGGAGCCTGCTTCTTCCTCTCCCACTCCCCCTGCTTGTGTTCCCTCTCTCACTGCCTGTCTCTATTTCTGTCAAATAAAAAATAAAATCTTTAAAAAAAAACAACGATATTCTCTTATATAACTGCAGTTCAGTCAACTACTTTAGTAATTTAGGATTGATAGAATACCTTTGTCAAATCTCTTATTCTTATAATTTCAACTTTAGGAACTGCTCTAATACCTTTTCCCACTCTAAGTAAGGTCCCCTCCAGAGTGTGGCAATTGTATTCAGTTGTCATGTCTTTGTAGTCTTTTTAAATCCGGAACATGTCCACAATCTTTCTTTGTCTTTTACACCATTGATATTTTTGAAGACTACAATCTCCCATCGTTTTTTTTTTTTTTTTAAGAATGTTTGTTCTCATTTGGCATTTATCTGATATCAACATATGCTTAGATTTTCATCATATATTTTTGTTCAGAATACCTCAGAAGTGATAGCACAGGTTTCTCAGGATATCTCATCAGAATGCACACAAAGTCCATATACTCCTCTTGATGATGTTGATTTAGATCACCCAGTCAATGTATTATTTGATTTCTCCACTGTACAAATACCATTTTTCCCTTGTAGCTAATAAGCAATCTATGGAGAGACACTTTAAGAGCATGCAAATGATGTGCTCTTCAGCAAAACTTTTTCCCAGATACACTGTCCGCTGATGATTCTTTTATTTTTTTAAAGATTTTATTTATTTATTTGACAGAGATAGACAGCCAGTGAGAGAGGGAACACAAGCAGGGGGAGTGGGAGAGGAAGAAGCAGGCTCATAGCAGAGGAGCCTGATGTGGGGCTCGATCCCATAATGCCGGGATCACGCCCTGAGCCGAAGGCAGACGCTTAACGACTGAGCCACCCAGGCGCACCTGTCCACTGATGATCTTGTCTGATCCGGTCTTTAGGATGATGATTACAAATGCTGATTTTCCAACTCTTATATTCCCTCCTCATTTGCCAGTTGGCATTTAACGTTTTCATATACTCTATTATAATCTCCTTTCTCTCTTATTTATTTATCTCCTTCTTATTGATATGAACTCATGAATTCCAATTTTTTGGAATTGTTTATCATGTTAGTGTACCTCATTATTTTGTGCTCAGGTTGCCCCTGATGTGACCAATGAATACCTTCAAGTTGTCTCCTGAGTCTTCATTATTTGTTTATTTACTTTGAGCACCTCCTCACTTCTGGCCCGACAAAATGTTCTGGGCTCATCTTGCATATTTCCTGTCCTATCTCTGGACTCAGCCATTTCTCCAAGGAGTCTTGATTACTTTTAGTGAGAAATGGTATTAAAGATCAGGTATACCAAGAGGGCTATTTTTCAAAAAAGATTTATTTATTTATTTATTTATTTATTTATTTATTTATTTGAGAGAGAGAGAGGGAGGGAGGGAGGGAGCTTGAGCTGGAGGGGCAGAGGGAGAGGGAGAAAGAATCTCAAGCAGATTCCACACTGAGCGTGGAGCCTGATGTGGGCCTCGATCTCATGACCCTGAGATCATGACCTGAGCTGAAACCAGGAGTTGGATCCTTAACCAACTGTGCTACAGGTGCCCGCCAAGAGGACTATTTTTAAAACACTCATAAGATGGAAGATATTGTGAGATTTCACTTAATCGAGCTGTGATATCATTAAATTATTTCAACTTGATTATTCTAAATGTTCAAAAAAGATTTAAAGCTTAGATTTTAAAATACTGAAGTGGAAATAAATGTATAGCTAATTTAGAATGTTTTTTGATTATTTTGTTTAACACTTTATAAAGAGGGTAAGAGAAAGAGTTCAGCAATAACACCCCGGATTTGATTTACTGTAATGGCACAGCCATCGTTGGGAAGCTCAGTTTTCGAGTGGCATTGTAAAATTATTGATTTGGTTTGTGATAATGTCCATTCACATCCGGTGCACAGAAAACACGCCCACGACACACAGGATTCTGCCTTGCGTGGCGCATAGGAGCGGCATAACCGTCAGCAGAGCAGGACTCCTGCAGCCCATCCTACAACGTTGCAAATGCACAGGGTCAACAGGGTCTCTCCACCAACTCCTTGGTCTAATTTGACTTCAAATACACACCGCCTTTTTTCCAGCCAAAGCTCTTAATCTGATTCTCAAAAAAGTCTGCTTCAGTAGTAGGTTTTCTTCTCTGAAGGGACATTTCAGTAGCTTTCGAGGAGAACGTGGCTTATTTTCAATTTGAATGTTTTATTAAAGAGAATGATAAATAAAGGGCCTTTCGACCTCAGGTAATAAACCAGAGTTTTTATAGCTGCATTATGGCAATGCCTTGCCTTGTGTTAACACTGTTGAACATTTAAGTAAATTCAGACTAATTCAGATTACAAGAAAATTACAAATGCCACTCTGGATTACTAAAACCAAATAGATATTTATTTTAATATGGAATGTTATTTTATAAATACTATAACATGGATAGAGAACAAAGAGCAAGGAACAATTTGCTGTACAAACATAATGCAAAGTTGATGATTTAAACTAAAATACCTCAAATATGAATACATACACAAAACCACAGTGGATATACACACCCATAATTTCTTAGAAAATACAATTATTTAGCCTTCTACCATGAGGATGATTTTCCTTCAATAAATAGCTGACTTCTCCAATGGGCTGTAAGTCACTAGAAAAAAATCAGGGCACATAATATGCTATACCATGAAAAGAGTCTAGAAAATGAAGTGGTATGTGCTTGAGCTTTGTAATACTATCGGGATTGAATTGGGGAACCTTCTCACAGTAGGCCAAGAATCAAGGATTATCTTTTTTTTTTTTAAAGATTTTATTTATTTATTCGACAGAGAGAGACAGCCAGCGAGAGAGGGGACACAAGCAGGGGGAGTGGGAGAGGAAGAAGCAGGCTCATAGCGGAAGAGCCTGATGTGGGACTCGATCCCGTAACGCCGGGATCACATCCTGAGCCGAAGGCAGACGATTAACCGCTGTGCCACCCAGGCGCCCCAGAATCAAGGATTATCTTAACTAAAAACTGTAAAGTTGTATTAAACATTAAAGGGAAATATGTATTTGAGAAATAACTCAAAATTGTGTAAGTTTTAGAAGAAACATGATTTAGATATCAAAGATTTCGGATCTCAAAAACTTAGTAAATCCCCATTAATAACTGAAGTATTTTTAAAAATATATCAACATTAGAAGTTTTTAGAATTTTTGCCTGCTGAATGTTTTTAATCACCACTCATTTAGCATTTTAAAATAAAATTTTTGCCATAGGAATAGGGTTTTTTTTGTTGTTGTTGTTCAGTAACAATTTAAGTTTTACTTCAGTGCTGATCTGCTTCCCCTAAACACAGTACGACTGTGTATTAGACAGCTATCACAAATTATGGCATTTTTCAAAGATGGCCACAAAAATATCCATTCAACTGCCCTTCTGTACTACCTGTCATTCCACTATCAGGAGGTGGTATCTGTTTCTCTATCTCCTTAAATCTGGGCAGTCTTCATGGCTGCTTTGGCCATTAGAATATGGTAGAATGACACAGTTCCAGTTCCTGGTATAACCCTTAACTGCCTGGCAGTTTCTGTTTCCTGCCTTTTAAAAAACATCCATCATAGAAGAAGTGTAACACTGAGACACCATGGTGTGGAAACCCACATCTCGTGGAGCAGCCCTGAAGGATGAGAACTTATGTGGAGGGAGACAGACAGACAAAGACAGACAGAGAGAGGAAGGGGGGTGGGGGGAAGCAAGAGAGAGAGAGAGAGAAAGGAAGAAGAGAAAGAAAGAAAGGAAAAAAGAAAGAAAGGAAGGAAGGAAGGACGGACGGAAGTTGCTGCAAGGTACCAAGACTATGAGTAAAGAAGGTCTTCCGGAAGAGGATCCTCCAGCCCCAGTCACCATAGCTGTAGCTGAAGCCATGTGAAGCAGAGATAAATTACCCTGCCAAGCCTTTTCCAAATTTCTGGCCTATGAAATTGTGAGCAAAACAAAAACATTGTTTTAAATGACTAAGTTTTCAGTTAACTTCTTAAGCAACAATAGATAACCAAAACATAAATATTGAGTAAATTTGAATTTATTGGGGAGCCTCCAAACGATAGTTTGTTTTTCCTTTTTCCGTATGTCATGGTGCAAGGCAATGTTCTGGGTGCTGGTGATAAAAATTGAAAAGATGAATGTTATCTGGCCCTTGCCATCCAGTAAGAGGTACATAAAAACAGTGACCTACAACAGATATGACAAATGCAATAAAAAAGTATTAAGAGAATATAGAAGGAATAATTAACTCATCTTCGGTCAGAACTTAGGCCTTAAACGGCAGGAATTTTTATCTGCTTGGCTCAGACCAGATACAAAGGTGTCTGGTGCATAATAGATGCTCAAAAAATATTTGCTGAATAAACAAATGGCTGAACTCATGAAGGAGGTGATGGGCATGTGAAAGGTAAGGTTTGGAAATGACTCCTGAAAGAATTGAGAAAAGAGATTATATTTTAGCCGTAACTTGAAGGATGCCTAGAATTTTGTTAGGAGGGGTAGCAAAAGGCAGTAGATTGGATATGGGTGGTAACTAGAATAGTCTACCATTTACCACAGTGTGCCACCGTGTGGCTGGCAACTTAGGCTGTGGGAGCACTGAGAACAGTCTGGTATTCTTTAGTCAGGCCCTAATTTGAAAAATCTTGGCATACCACCCAAAATTACATCAAAGATTAGTCTAATCTTAAGGAATATTGGGGGTTTCAGTGGAATTAATTCCTAGACTGAGGTAATCCTCTAACACATCCAGAATCCCATAGGTCTCTCAGACCCAAGAATTCTAGATCCAGAATTGGTTCTTTGAAGCAGCTGGCCACATTTCACTGAAATGTAAGGTCCTTGGACTTGTTTTATGATCGGCATAGTCTCTAGGCTGGGAATAAGTGGAAACTTCACCTTGTTTATCAACTTCCATTGAGATATAAGGTAATGTAATACTTACATTTCAGTTTGTATTTGAGAAGGCCAAGAAGTTTTAATGACTAGAAATTCTTAGTTTGCATTAATTGGCTATAACTAGTGGAAATTGGAACTCTCCTATCTGTCCTCATGCATTAATTCATTACTTATTCGTATTTGCTGTGCAATATCTGAAAACATGGCAAAGTATTATCAATTCTTTATGTAAAGTCTTCAATCTCTATAATAGCAACAACAACAATAGTAAAAGTAATAATAACAATAAATAAATAAAGTAGGAAATTAAATTACTTAGGCCATTAAAGATCTCTTGATCTTTTTTTTTTTTTAGAGAGAGAGAGTGAGAATGGGGGCAGGGGTAGGGGGTGAAGGGCAGAAGGAGAGAGAGAGAATCACAAGCAGACTCCACACCCAGTGCAGAGCCCCACACAGGGCTCAATCTCAAGGCCCTAAGATCATGACCTAAGCCAGAATCAAGAGTCAGACACTTAACTGACTCAGTCACCCAGATGCCCCAAAGACCTCTGGATTTTGTAATGGATCTTAGACAAGCTTATCCTTTGCTATGTTCTTGAGAACATAGTATGCCATATTTAAGTGTTTTGGAAGAGCACTGTACCAAGTACTGAGGAAATAGGGGAAAAAAAGTGGAAAACATGAATTCTGTCTACAGCAAATTTAAAAGAAAATAGTATACTCTGTAAGCCCAAATAAATACATGTAATCACAAGTGAAATAAAGACATATTAAACAACCTACAAATGTACCTACCAAGGTAGCGTTAACTTGCACCTATTTCTGTGCCACTCGTAGGATTGCCTTAGGAGGAAAGAGGGTCTTAAGATAGTTATGGAAGTCCACCTGGAAATAGCGAAAGGATTGTGTAGGGGTCCCTGGGTGGCTTAGTTGATTAAGCGGCTACTTTCGGCTCAGGTCATGATCCCAGGGTCCTGGGGTTGAGCCCCATCGGGCTCCCTGCGCAGTAGGGAGTCTGCTTCTCCCTCTCCCTCTGCTCCCCTGCTCCTGCTCTCTCTCTCTATCTCAAATAAATAAATAAATAAAATCTTAAAAAAAAGAATTGTCTACTTCTGCCACTTTATAGGAAGTGGTTAAGTCTTGTATGAAAGGAGAGAAGGTTAGCACTCCCCTTGACAAGGATGGAAGAGGCCCTCGGGCCTGACAACACGCATATAGGAAGTGGTTAAGGACAAAAAGAGATATACCAATCCAAAAGTGCCAATATTTCCAAATAAAACTCAAGCACAATGTTGGCCAATTAATACCAAATGTTGAAAGAAAGTTGATAAAACTTTAATAAGACATTTATTGTAAAATTTTTTTTAAGATTATTTATTTATTTGACAGAGATAGAGACAGCCAGCCAGAGAGGGAACACAAGCAGGGGGAGTGGGAGAGGAAGAAGCAGGCTCCCAGCGGAGGAGCCCGATGTGGGACTCGATCCCGGAACGCCGGGATCACACCCTGAGCAGAAGGCAGACGCCTAACAACTGCGCTACCCAGGCGCCCCTATTGTAAATTTTTGTTTCAAGCTTCACTGTTGAAAGACTATGATCCTCCCATTTTTAAAAAAATGTCTGGCAAGCTATCTATGCTATGAATTGTTTCTTTCTGACAATAGTCATATTCCCTCCTCTGCCTTATTTAAAAGTCTGATGACCTAAGTACCACTGAATTTTAGCTTTTTTTTACAGGCCAAGATTTAGTAAAAATTAATGGTACTTAACCCCTAATATTGAAACACACCGAGGTATCATTGCTAAAATGTCCTTCAAGCAAGACTTGGAAGGCAATATATACATGATGTCATATCATAATAGATAATCACTAACATTAAATTTTATATCACTCCTATGAATGGCTATTATAGTCAGCAGGTGACTTTGTTCAATTCTTAAACAGGTCTAGACTGTAGAACCAACTGCCTTTAGACTCTGATAGCTGTTTAGGGTGGTTACTCATTCATTGATTTCTGGTATGAGTCCCACTACTGTTAGGCAACAGGTGTTGGTTCTCTAATCTCTGCACAAGAGTAAACATTCTTATTTGGTTTTATCACAACCAGTGAGTTCCTTGGTTAGGTAAAACTTTATAATATTCATGATGCTAATTGGAGAGCATTAGGACACTTCTGAACATATTTTTTTCCAATAAGAATAGTTAACATTTCTTGGGTACATACTGTATGTTATGGTGCTAGGCATTTGTAAGTGGTATCTGATTTAATCTTTATAGCAACCTACAAACATTATTGTTATCTCTGTTCTATAGAAGAGAAACTGAGGCACAGTCACACAACTGTTAACTAGATGAGTGGAATTTCAAAGTCAGGTTTGGCTCCAGAGTACCTATTTTTGTAACCACTGTGCTGACATCAACCAGTGGACATGCATCAGTGTGGTGATTTTTATGACATTAGAACTACATATGATATGAAGCTTCTTGTTGGATGATCTTAGTGATACAATTCATGTAGGTTGAATGGGTAGGGGAAAAATGAGAATTCCTAGTTGTGATTCGAATCTTATAATTATAAACAAGCTAACCTTGATAGACCTGCAAACACAGGTTGGGATCACCTATTCTAATCATATCAGTATAAAATATGAAAATGTTATCACATTTACAATAATTTTTTCAAATAATGGAACTCCACAAAAACTTACCAAGAATAGGTAATAACTAATGAATCAGAATTTTGCCTTTAAATTAACAATATTAGTGTGAAGAAGTTGAATGGACTTGGAAAAAAGAACATAAAAGAAAAACAGCAGTACAACTCAAATATCTGAACAAGATTATCTGGTAATGGGCAATTTCAAATGAAATAATCTTGACATAAAGGTTAACTGTAAAGAAATTTAGGAAGCTGGTTATAAAATTAAAAGCATTGTAAACATGAATTAAATATTTTCTAACGCCAGGTACATAAGTATAAATCCATATATGATCTGATTTATTATAAAAGCTTACAGTATGACACCAATAAAACCATTCTATATCAAAAGGGACAAACCCTAGTACTTTCCCCATATGGCATGTGTTACAGGCAGTTTCATGCACCTGTTGTGGGTGTGTTTTCAGCACTAAAAAATTTAGTGCATTGAAAAGTCATTATAGATACAAATTATCTAGAATTTAAAGCTTTTTTGAATACATACGTCTGGCATAAGTCGAGATAACTTAAGCCAAAACAAGAAGGCTAAACAAAGGCAAAAAAGGTTACGACTTTTGAAAGAATCAGAGGAACAGTTCTATTAGCATCATATAGAAATTTATGGTTTTATGTATGCAAATCTCACACATTAACAGATGATGAAAAGTTTTGATAATACCCAACAGTTCCATTTACCTTCATGGGAAACACACATGCATGGATTTAGGTGAACATTTATAACAATAAGGCTTGCAATACATGAAGAGAAGTAACAGCTTTTTATATGTAAAAAAGTAATATATCAAAACTTTATTAAACTAAGCACGCTCTTATATAAACTAAAAATAGAAACCTATGGGGAAATAGTAAAATGCTAAGAAAATGTCTAAGAGTTGCCAACAGTGAACAGTACTATTTCACAATAAATCCTGCTACCCTTTCTGACATGACCTGGACAAGAAATTCAACTTCTCAAATGTTCCTTTTGGCCATAAGAAGGTGGAATAAACTTGCTAAGTTCTCTATTGGAGATGTTAAAGAGAATTTCTCACCATTCTTCTACAATGTTATGATGATTGTTTCTGTTTTTAACAGAATTTGAATATTGATTGGTTTTATAAATTAAATAATAAACATTTTCTATTATTTCTCTAGGTTCAGATCTGAAGAATCTCATTGAAATTGGGAAAGGACGGATCCAATATAGACTTTTCAGCTGCGGAAGAATTATTTGAAATGTTAACCCTCCTCCCCGAAAGAAAACTATTGTCATTTTTTTCCTCCCAGTCTCTTGCTCCTTGGGGACCGTTTCTCTTTTAATTTATTGCTCTGTGTTCTAAAAAGTGAAGAGAGATTACAAACCACGTTTAAAAAGTGTATTAAATATAACTTATGGTAAATCAGTAATACCTCTTGAAAAACCCTGCTATGATCTCTCCCGTGGTGCTTCCTTTGGGGGAAGATAACTCAATTGTGTTGATTTAAAGGTTCTGTCTATTTCTTTTAAACATTCCTTTGATGTTGTACTGCTCTGCTTGTAATAGACTGTTATTGCCCTATATTGAGTTTGCAGAGTGAAGGTAAATCTTTCGTGATGTGATTGTGCCACCGCAAACTCAATATTGCGCACGGGGCCTTTATAACTCTCGGCTACACGGTGGCAAAGCCGCACACATTTTCATTTTTACCTTTTTAGACTTTTATTCTTTGCTCTGAAGCCGAAACGATGTGTGCTTACGTGCACTCTATAGCGCTTGCTCTGTGGAGTGGTAACTCATAAGCGAAGGGAACATTGGCAGGTGGGTTTTTTTCTTTTTCTGAAATTGTCAATTTTATTGTTCATCGCGTTCATTAGGTTCCATCGGGTACTGTACCGTGTTACTGAAAAAGCACCACTATTGGGAAAAGCTCAGTTCAAATAGCTATCCAAGTTCCTAGTTTGAAACGTTTTCTAAGGGCACATAACGGCCCTATTCAAGGAGATTCTCCTGAGGAGCCCTATCCTACCTTGAAACGGATGAGTGTGATTTCCCCTGGTGGCAGATCGCACGCATAAGACGTGTGCGATCAAAGGTATTAACATAGATCATTCAGTATTAACATTGGTCTGTTTCGTTGAAAGTAGACACTTTCTTTATGCAGTGGCTTGTGTTATTATTTGCTTCTTTTGTTAAATTTCTTGCAAAAAAACGGATCCCGTATTTTTCACTGGTTCGGCATTAACTCAGTTTAACACTGCTTGTAAAGCAAGACAGCACAAAGGCTACTTTTCAGGCATTCATTTTACTTCTTGACTTGTGCCCTGTTTCAATTATCCTTTTTCCTATTGTGTCAAAGGATGTGATCACACAGTTTTTGAGAAATAATTGGTGGATAAGCAATTTCGAGAAAATAAAAAAATACCCACAAATGTAAGGGGATATTTGGGGCATTACGGTAGACTGGAGATTAAATAACATACATATTGGGTATATTATTTGCTGAGGTAGCTAATAATTATTACTCCAGAAAAGTCATTTCCTCAACTACAAATATTTTTCATTATCATTTCCTTGTTAGTAAAAAGAAACGAAAACAGTAGTCTTCAGTCTCCGAGGTGGATAAAGATTGGTTGCACTGGCAAATGTCTACAACCTTGGTGTTTCCGATGGTCTTCTTTCTGTTTTCCCCTTGTCACTTCTCTTCACTCTAGGCTTCTTGCAAACGAAAAGTCTTAAGAGCTCTACAGTTCTTTATGAAGAGAATTAAGGACACACAAGTCATAGGAAGAAAATTTCTGAGGTAACGCCTAACAGGCATAATTTTAAGAGATGAATATATATTAATCAATAAGAATGGGGTTCACGATTGAAACCAGAATTGCTTGAGTGGGCCCTTAGAAAGCCTCTCTAGAGGTTGCACATGGCTGGCCATTGGACCATGTATGGGCTACTGATATGTTTTCTTTAATTCACACATGGCTTTAGTTTTGTTTTTATTTGGAGGTTTCTTGTTTGTTTGTTTGTTTTTTAATTGGGTGCTAACATTTTAAAATAGGAGTTTTACCTTAGAATACGGATTTTCACCTTCTTTTGAACAACTGCAAGCTCTGAGCACACGGGGCCAACAGTCTCACCACGGATGCCCTCTGAGGTGGCTTGCCTATTAGGCTTTGTTGGCTGAAGTCTCTATGTGGGCCGCTTCATTTGCAATACTGCTGGCCCCCATATGCGTCTGAGCTTGTGGTATCTGCTTCTAGTCTAATTCCAGCAAGTTCTTCAACCTCTTCACTTTGCTGAGTCTGGCCTCTTTTCTCGCCATGCCCCGCACTCACTCTGTTTCCATCTGTCAGAATCCTTACACCTCAAAGAGCATTTCCTCCCCATGGCTCTCTTCAGTCCCTCATTATCACCTCCTAGAGGTCTCTCCTGCTCGAATTCTTCCTCTGCCCTTTGTTAATTGCACACAATCTGCCTTGAGTTATATTGATCGTATTTTCATTTTGCCTCCTAATAATTGTGAACACTTGAAAGGCAGGGACCATCTCTGCACCCCGC